>NC_056442.1:33068609-33181109 GCF_018296145.1 Oncorhynchus tshawytscha
AGGAGAGAGGAGAGAGGGAGAGGAGAGAGAGAGAGAGAGAGAGAGAGAGAGAGAGAGAGAGAGAGAGAGAGAGAGAGAGAGAGAGAGAGAGAGAGAGAGAGAGAGAGAGAGAGAGAGAGAGAGAGAGAGAGAGAGAGCTCTAACTCTAACAAAAGCCAAAGCGTTATACTCCACAATCTGAGCTCTGAGGCGCTGGTGACCCAGGCCAAAGTCAACTTCCACCTAATATCCAATATTCGGATGCTTTTACAAAACAGATTTCTGAAACTCAATTACTTGTTTGGGAGACGGAGGAAAAAACACTTCAAGGAGCCTACAGTAAGCCGTTCAAAATCTTATCAGACTTTAAGACGATTACTCCATTCCTTATCTCTCCAAGCACATAGCTGTGGTGGTAGCCTAGATGAAATCACCTCTCCTTTAGGAAATTAAATAATGGCTGAACATTGCTAATGCCCTAATACTGTGTTCCTCAATATTTACATGGCAGTATCAGTGGAAAGGACAGTGGCAAAACTTCAACAAGGAGGTTTCCAGATATTGTGTCGGCCTAACGTTACAAAACATTAATCAGCTTGGCCTAAGGTTACAAAAACAATCAGCGCGTTGGAGGGAGTTCACACTGCCAATCATCACTCAGTCTGGGACGTGTAGGGGTTGAGGAGAGGTGAAGCGATGTTGTGATGGAGTGATGGAATAGTGGCGGAGGGGTTGAGTGAGGGAGGAGACAGGGTCCCCCTGTTCTCATCAATGGAACGCACTGGGTCAAATCCCAGACAGGACTTCCCAAATAGCTGCCAAACCCGGGGCGACTCAACCACGATGAAAACATAGGGGTGATAAGGGAGATGTAGCTGACAGTCCATCAAGAGAGGTAGCGTAGCCCCTCATTGAACTACAGAATGCTACACTGCAGGTTTCGCCCATCATTGACATGCACTCTAATGCATTCTATACAGATTAGCTAATAGCTACATTACCCACCTCCTGCTCTCATTAAGAACTCTCATTTCCTTCCTCTTTAAAACACTTCAGTAAGGTTTCTTAGACAACAATGTATGAGAGGAATTTTCCTAGTTAAAAGCATAACAGGATACTCTGACTTGATACTACCAGACTAGTCTGGTTCAGTACCGGTACCTGTCTTGTGCCTTCTAAAGAACTGTATAAAACAGTATAGAGTGCGAAAGAGTGAGTTGGAGCAGATAGCTTACCAGGTTTGGGGCCCTTTCCACCGACTCCTGTTGAACAAAGCACACAATAATTAATCTACAAATGATAGAAATACACTATAGTTGAATAAACATATTTAGTTCCATCATTGACACTGCACATTCAAAGAGAGTGCTATAGTTGACAGTGTAGGTGCTTTAATATAAATGGTCTCAACTTTCAATGTTCTGTAGATAAGTACACACCTCCTCCTCCGAGGCCTCCAGCTCCTATGCCTCCAGCCCCTCCACCAGGGACCAGACCTCCAGCACCAACACCACCCCGTCCTCCATATCCTCCAGCTGGGGGAAACATAAGGTCTGGTTAGACAACAGGTCTTTGTCATTACCTTCACCATCATCTTCTTTATTGTCATTATAATCATTATCACCATCATTGTCATTATTGTCATCATCAACACTTACTACAGCATGCAAGCCTATAAGACAACACTTCCCTTACTGCATAGCCATTCCCTGACAGCAACACAGAACACACCCATATGGAGGACAGGACAGCACGCTGTGGTTTTATAGGTGTGAGGAGAACACTCTAACTCCCTGTACACCTTCTTAAACACACCTTGAGCTTTCTGGGATGGAACCAGGCTAAACCGTACAAAACTATTCCTATTCTCCAGCAGTTTTGTGAAATAGCTACAGACTTAACAAGTGTGATGGCGTGGTAGTTAACGTGGTGTACTGTAGTGGTCAGGGTGTTCAGTATGCATGCTGCTGGGTGTGTCTCTGCTATGACAGTGTGATAAGACAAAGGCCATATATAATAACCACTCTCCATATCTCTCTATGTGAATTGCTGTGATGAGGGTGGCCTGGTGCTTGTAACCCAGTTCAGTCCCCTGGCCCACACGCAAGACAGGGAGCTCAAGCTCTGTGACAACGTTGTGGTTTTGAAAACCCTGTATCTGTAGTCATTGTTCACGGAATGACTGTAGGTCTCAACAGTAGCATACTGTAGATGCTGTCTCTTTTAGTCCAGCTAAGGGACAATTATTAGAGGAGGGCTTTACAGTAAGTGTTTTCTACTCACCACCAGTTTTAGCTGGTTTGTAGCCTGCTCCTGCGGGTATCCCACCAGCTCCTGTTGGTAAAACAAGAAAAGCAAAAGAAAACAGAAGAGAAGCAGAAAAATAGAGTTAGAGTGAAAGGTTTGACGTTTGTTTTAGCTCTCCCCCTGGCTGCTCCCTCCCTCACTTCGGTCTCTGACCTGACCAGATATCTCCACACAGAGACTAGACCACTGTGGTGGGTAGGAGGCTCTAAATCGCTACCCCTTTAAATCTTCTAAGTTTGAGTCCCAAATGGCACCCTATTCCCTATATAGTGTACCACTTTTGACCAGGAACCTAGTCAGAAGCAGTGCACCATGTCTGGAATAGGGTGCAATTTGGGACACACTCTAAATCTCCAACTGTATCACAGAGACATCTTCCAACCTCAGAGTGAGGAGTGGAATGCAATGGGTCGGTGTGGCAACTCACGCTTCCTCACACTGTATTTCACTGTAATTTATGGCCTCAAGGATGTTACAGTGAAAACCTACGGTACAGCCACTTTATACTTCTCCAGAGGGAAATGGTACAGTACAATGGGAAATAGTACAAGCGATATTGCGTTTTTGTGTATGACGGTAATGATTAAGAGAGCCACGTATGAGACAGACTCTTCGGACCATTTCAAGTTGCCCGGCTCGGCCTGCCCATCATTTAAGGCTGGTTTTAAGGCTGGAGGTGTGTGGTTCAACTGTCCTGGAGGTTGTTAATATTTTACATGCTGAACACAAGTGAAACCCAACAGCCACGGTCGACTCTCAGTGGGTTTGGAGAGGGAGAGCAGTGGTGATCGCTGGTTGGTTTGTGGTTGAGTTGGAGACTTGCAGTACTGTACACTACAGGCACAGGGCTAATGGTTAAACTGTGGGTTGCAATACTAGACTGTTACCCAACATGTGCCAATATTTATTCAGTAAGTAATGCTACAGTAATTTAGTCATACAGGTTTTGTGTTGTGTCCTGGGAAACATGAAAGGTGTGTGTCGTTGAGTTTTTACCAAAAAGTTATATTTTGGTTTCATCTGACCATATGACATTCTCCCAATCTTTTTCTGGATCATCCAAATGCTCTCTAGCAAACTTCAGACGGGACTGGACATGTACTGGCTTAAGCAGGGGGACACATCTGGCACTGCAGGATTTGAGTCCCTGGCAGCGTAGTGTGTTACTGATGGTAGGCTTTGTTACTTTGGTCCCAGCTCTCTGCAGGTCATTCACTAGGTCCCCCCGTGTGGTTCTGGGATTTTTGCTCACCGTTCTTGATCATTTTGACCCCACGGGGTGAGATCTTGCGTGGAGCCCCAGATCGAGGGAGATTATCTGTGGTCTTGTATGTCTTCCATTTCCTAATAATTGCTCCCACAGTTGATTTCTTCAAACCAAGCCGCTTACATATTGCAGATTCAGTCTTCCCAGCCTGGTGTAGGTCTACAATTTTGTTTCTGGTGTCCTTTGACAGCTCTTTGGTCTTGGCCATAGTGGAGTTTGGAGTGTGACTGTTTGAGGTTGTGGACAGGTGTCTTTTATACTGATAACAAGTTCAAACAGGTGCCATTAATACAGGTAACGAATGGAGGACAGAGGAGCCTCTTAAAGAAGAAGTTACAGGTCTGTGAGAGCCAGAAATCTTGCTTGTTTGTAGGTTACCAAATACTTATTTTCCACCATAATTTGCAAATGAATTCATTTTGTCATAGTTGAAGTGTACCTATGATGAAAATTACAGGCCTCTCTCATCTTTTTAAGTGAGAGAACTTGCACAATTGGTGGCTGACTAAATACTTTTTTGCCCCACTGTATATAGACTTTTTTTTCTTTTTTTTCTACTGTGTTATTGACTTGTTTATTGTTTACTCCATGTGTAACTCTGTGTTGTTGTCTGTTCACACTGCTATGCTTTATCTTGGCCAGGTCGCAGTTGTAAATGAGAACTTGTTCTCAACTAGCCTACCTGGTTAAATAAAGGTGAAATAAATCAAATAAAAGGAGATGGAGAAAACACCAGTCTTCGTTACCTGTCTACATTACATCTAGCTAGCTACATTTTCAGATATTACACGTTTCTAATATTGTCAGAAAGTCATTTTTATTTCAAGTTAAAGTGTAATGTTAGCTAGCTAGCTAATGTTAGCTGGCGGGCTAGCTAGCTAACATTACATGTATGAGCGCAGAATAACTGACACATTTACGAACACTCAACACCTATTGAATATGGCCTCTGTCTGTAAACGTTGGCAAAAAAACATAATTAAATTGTTGCCAGCATTACAGTTGCAGTCACCAACGTTCTGGATAACATAAAAACAGCCTAACCAGCTCTGCTAGGGAGAGTAAAATGTTCAGAGTGAGCGGTTCTCTCATTTGTGCCTGGAAGTAGCTAGCAAGCTAGCCAACATTAGCTAGGTAGCTTGGGTGCTTGACTGCTGTTGTTATTTCAGAAAGCTTGGATCAACCTTACTCCTCGGCCAGAGCGTCCAGTGTGAGAATCGAGCCGGTTGGTCACATTTCTGTACGGACCTCGCTTTGTCATGCTGAAACAGGAAGGGGCCTTCCCCAAACTGTTGCTATAAAGTTGGAAGCACAGAATCGTCTAGAATGTCATTGTATGCCGTAGAGTTAAGATTTCCCTTCACTGGAACTAAGGGCCCTAGCCTGAACCATGAAAAACAGCCCCAGACCATTATTCCTCCACTACCAAACATTATACTTGGCACGATGTATTCGGTCAGGTAGCGTTCTCCTGGCCTCCGCCAAACACAGATTTGTCAGTTGTGCAAAGCTGTCATCAAGGCAAAGGATGGCTACTTTGAATAATCTCAAATCTCAAATATATTAGGATTTTTTCAACACTTTTTTTACTTACTACATGATTCCATATGTGTTATTTCATAGTTTTGATGTCTGCACTATTATTTTACAAGGAAGAAAATTGTTTGTTTTTTTCAACTGTAAGGAGTAGGTGTCTCCAAACTTTTGACTGGTACTGTAAGTTATCCCATACAAGCTTTTGTGCCAAATACATTACCTTGTTACAGGTGTCAAACCTATGGGCATGTGGTAGCAGTGCATAGGAGAAAAGTGTGAGGAGTGTGCAGAAGGGCATGAGGGAAAGGAATGTGGAGCATTGGGGAAAGTAGTCGTATGTGTTAATTGTACTGGTCCCCATGGGGCTGGGGTTCAGAAATGTCCGGTGCGAGAGAGGCAGGTTGAGGTTTCCAGAGTTAGAATGGTACAGACGTTGTTGTATGCTGAGACAGTGAAGAAGGTAGAGGAAGATGGGTCGAAGGGGAGGAATCCTGAGAGGAGTGGTATGAGTCGTAGAGCTGTACCAGTACAGGGGGATCGGCCAACAAGTCCTACTGTATATTGCATCTGAAATAGTTTTCAAAGTTGGATTTTTCAGCAAAACAAGGGGTGATACGGGATGGAAGACCCACACCTGACATTAGGGACTTTACGTCAAAGGAAGGGACAGAAATCATTTCAATCTGAGTGGTGTCAACAGAAGACTGGCTCTGTGGACAACAGTCAACAGCATCAGTTAAGAGAACATTTTCTGCACTGAAACAAATATTGATCAAGGACAACTCTCATCCCTTGCCATCATCTCCATCGTGACCGAGATATTTTTAAAACTGAGGGTCAACAGTCAACTCCCAAGTCACTGATGTCTTTAACCAGAAGGATAGACGTCAGATGGGTGGGCTTCCGGCCTCAGACCTCACCGGACGTCACTGTACTTTATATAAAGAGACATGCTGTGTCATGTGTTGCACTATGCAGGCGTAGGTAGCTAATATGTTACCTGGGTAGAGACCAGCACCTGGTCCAGATCCTCCTGCTCCTGGTCTGACTCCAGCACCAGCCGGCACATACACACCTGGAGAGACAGACAGGTAACATACCTGGTCAGGGACAGCTCTGTATGACTTCACGACACTAATCTAACGGTCCAACATCTAGACTGCAATCCATAGTTTTTAAATGACTATATTCCAAACCTCAGCCATGACCAACACTCTAACTTATGTACCCACAGCCTAACCCTCAACCCAGCTAACCACTCACTCCTTATTCAAAGTAATCTTGAATCTAGACAACCAAAAATCTAGTCTCGCTTGCCTGTGGGATGAGTCAAATCCATGATGTAGTGCAAAACAAAACTATGGTACAGTAAGAGGTCAAGGCAAAGTCTCAATATCAAAAATGCCTTTGTTTTAAGCTAGCAGTGAGATGAGGTATTGCAGTTGGAGGAACAGGGAACATTTTGACCAAGTCTTAACATTGCATATTCATGTTCCCCGTCTCTACCGATTTCCTAGCCGAGGTCCAGCCCAGTCCCGAGATAGATGTTCTATAGGCCATAAATGGCTGCCTTATGTGTAGAAGGAACACAACCGAAACAAGAAGAAACCACTAGTTGTTCTGGGACGACTAACCACACAGCTCTTCTCTGTGAGCGGTGAGCTCAGGCCTCAATTCTAACCTTATATATTTGAAATAAAAACCTGGTTTTGTATCACCTCAAAATGGTGTAGTGCAGAAGCTGAGGACCTTAAAATGATGTAGATTATATTGAATGACTTTTACATGTGTTGTTGTTGAAGACTAATTAATTTAAGCCACATGTCAAGGGCCCTCATGTTTTTATTAATGCAGAATATGATGTGAATGTAGGCAGTGCATTGGTATGTAGTCCACTAGGTCCAGTTATTAAGTAGTTAAGTAAAATATTACAAGTTATTACAAGGTATTTCTGTCAGTTGAATTTTGGCAGTATAGTGAATACATGAAGACGGCCCTTTTCTGGTCATGTTCAGTTGGGCAAATGGGGGAAGCAGGAGGGGAAAAACCTGTGGGTATGCTGTTGGTGCATAGAGGGAGGTTTGGCCATGGTTTTACGTAACATGCTGTGACGCTGTAAAAAGTTTACTGCCACCATTGCCACATCAATGTTCTTTCTCTCTCTCAGCCCCTAGGAGGAGTTTAGCATGTGAGACGTTAGTGTTACTCAACAAGGTAATCAACAAGAATGTTTGTCTGCTACAGGCTACAGGATTCGGAAATATACTGTAAGAACACCTTAACTGTAAGGTGGGAAGAAGGGAGAGAGAGGGAAGAAGAAAGGGAGAGAGGTGTGTGTGTTAGAGAAGGAGAGCGAGGGACAGAGAGAGACAGAGAGAGAGAGAGAGCGAGAGACAGAGAGAGACAGAGAGAGAGAGCGAGAGACAGAGAGAGACAGAGAGAGAGAGCGAGAGACAGAGAGAGACAGAGAGAGAGAGAGAGGAATAAAAAGGGGGAAACTTATGGCATCCCCCAGCCAAAGCAAACCATGAAGGAATGGAACAAAGCACGCTAATAAGTCAGCTCATGCAGTCGTGTTTCTGGTGGAAAGTTAACATAAACTGTGAAAATCTACACTGGAGCACAACACCGCGCCTGCTGAAGCCCACACTGAGTCACTCATTTGGAGAGAAAGGTTAGCAAGGACAACAGAGTCAGTCATATTCACATAAATCACCCAAATTGCACACCAAAATCTGATTAGCAGAGAGGGAAAATATTTTGTCTATCTGGTCTGTTTTCATTTAACTGAAAATTTATTCTCAATAAAACTCAGTACATGCCAGCAGGGATTTGAATGGTTGTGCTACGGAGCTAGAATTTTTAACATGGTTTTTATGAAGTTGCATGTTGTTTTAAAAACACAATGTTTAGGAGTGTAAATAGGGGTCGGTTTGAGTGAATATTTATTTGAAAGAGAGTGGCAGCCGTGTCCTTGGAAAACAAATGAGCTCACAGCTGAATCGTTCCAAGACAGATCAGAGAGAGGATGCTCTCTAGTCTAACTGCTCTTAATTGAGATGGTGAGGGAGTTGGATGATGGGAAGAAGAGGCGATTGGGTTCCCTTACTGTTTGGACTTGTGGTCTTAATGGCTGGCTGAGTCGTAAGAACTTGCTAAACACACAAGGCTCAAGGTTCCAAAGGAAACATTTTTCACATGGCTGAACATTCAGAGAGGGCTGTCAAGGGCAAAGCATTACACTCTTAGAAAAAAAGGTGCCATCTAGAATCCTTTACACAGAGGGTTCTACATGGAACCAAAAAGGGTTCTACCTGGAACCAAAAAAGGTTCTCTTATGGGGATTGCCAAAGAACCCTTTTGGAACCCCTTTTTCTAAGAGTCTACAACATTTAGCAAAATACTCTGAGGATGGTGTACAGCGCCTTCAGAAATGATTCAGACCCCTTGACTTTTTTCACATTTTGTTAGGTTACAGAGTTAATCTGAAATGGATTTTTTTTTAAATACACTTCAATGTACACACAATACCCCATAATGACAAAGCAAAAACAGGTTTTTATAAATGTTTGCTAATTTATTAAAAAAATATAAAACAGATATATCACATTTACATAAGTATTCAGACCCTTTACTCTGTACTCTGTTGAAGCACCTTTGGCAGCAATTACAGCCTCAAGTCTTCTTGGTTATGACGCTAAAAGCTTGGCACACCTGTATTTGGGGAGTTCTCCCATCTTCTTTGCAGATCCTCTCAAACTCTGCTGCACAGCTATTTTCAGGTCTCTCCATGTTCGATCGGGTTCAAGTCCGGGCTCTGGCTGGGCCTCAAGGACATTCAGAGACTTGTCCCGAAGCCACTCCCTCATTGTCTTGGCTGCCCAAGAGGGCTGTCATGTGCCTTTTACTGAGGAGTGGCTTCCATCTGGCCACTCTACCATAAATGCCTGATTGGTGGAGTGCTGCAGAGATGTTTGTCCTTCTGGAAGGTTCTCCCATCTCCACAGATGAACTCTAGAGCTCTGTCAGAGGGAACATCGGGTTCTTGGTCACCTCCCTGACCAAGGTCTTTCTCCCCTGATTATCCAGTTTGGCCGGGCGGCCAGCTCTAGGAGGAGTCTTGGTGTTTCCAAACTTCTTCCATTCCTTATATAGACAGGTGCGTGCCATTCCAAATCATGTCCAATCGATTGAATTTACCACAGGTAGACTCCAATCAAGTTATAGAAACATCTCAAGGTTGATCAATGGAAACAGGATGCACCTGAGCTCAATTTTGAGTCTCATAGCAAAGGGTCTGAATAATTATGTAAATAAGGCATTTCTGTTTTATTTTATTTTTAATAGATTTTTAATTTGAAAAACCTGTTTTCACTTTGTCATTTTGGGGTATTGTGTGTAGATTGATGAGGATTTTTATTGATTTAATCCAGTTTAGGTTGTAACATAATAAAATGTGGAATTAGTCAACGGGTCTGAATACTTTCCGAAGGCACTGTACTGTATGTGTGAGTGTGCAAGTCAATGGATTGATTTGTGTGTGTGTTCTTAAATGTGTGTATGCTTGCTTGTGTCTGTCCACTCCAGGCCATTTCACTACATGAGTGTGTGGTTGTGTTCCACCCTCCTCCCTCAGCTCAGTTAATGCCATGCCATGCCAGCTCCATGGCAGAGCCCCCAGGTAGTGTCCTGTACTTTAGCCGTTCGCCACTTCAACCTGACCTGCCAGACCTGCATTTCACAATCAAAGGGAGGATTTCCTGTCCCAGGGATGAAAGGGAGGGCAGATGGAGTGAATGTAATTCCTGCTCCAATTTTCCGCTGGCCAGAAGCCCATCCTATCATAACTAATGTACTGTAGCTACCACACCATACTACTGGGCAGAGCAGAACCCAGTAAGGGGCACTGGGTTCACAAGAACCAACCCAATTAGGTACTCATTGACCTCAGCTAAGAAATGTGAACTATGCTGACCTACAGTATGAAGTCATTGGTTTCTTATCGCTCATCTTAATGTCTAGCTCAAACTCTAAGTGTTCTCTAAGAATGATTTGGTCATGGGAGTCTTTTGGAATGCATGTGATTGGAAGTCATACCGGAGGCAAAGGAGACTGGCAGAATTAACCTGCCGTTATATAAGTAACCAATAAATGACCAGTAACCTGATTTAATCCCATATAGGATGTAAAGTAGTTTCTATCTGGTATTCACCGTGAACATAACATGCCATTTCCTGCATTAGCAATCTATATAGTTTATAAGTCAAACATCTGAGAAATATTTGCAAACGATTACATGGTTTCCCATGAAATGGATCTGGCTTACCTCTGAGGCACTGGAACAAACATCTTATTTAGTCTACGATGTTGAACCATGTTTTGGCATCCTCCATTAGACAATAACATTGCTCCGATTGTTTTGAGTTCAAGTTGAATGGGCTCGTTTTGTCCACGAGACTTAAGCTAACAGATTTAGCCCCATAGGGGCGTATCCGCGCTATGTTTAGTTTACAGTTTGCGTATCAGCCAGAGGAATAAGCACTGACATGTTTACCGACCATTAGCTGGCCATGAATTTTATTAAAGCCAGACCAAACAAATCCAAAACTAGAGAGCCGAATACAAATGAAAACCTATTTTAAAAGCCTCTATGTCTGATGGTCTGTTCATTGAAACCCTATAGAGGCCTATAAGGGCCCGAGTTTATTGCAAAGTTGTAGAGCAAAAAAGGACTTCTAATGACTGGATGGCAAACAAATGAGTGATTTAATAGAACTTGTTTTCCAATCCCGAGCATGCCTAATTATCCATGGTCATTGATGGTTTTTCCAATAATAACTGTGACGAGAGACATTTTCTTTAAAGGCACAGTAAAGGACATGAGTGTTTACGCCAATTAAGAGAAAGCTGGTGACTAATATAGTCACTTTCAAGACCTTGCGCTTTGGGTGTCTAATAATTGGTCCTTTTTACAGGATAATGAAACGCCTGGAAGTCAATGGAGCACATGTGCACACAGTCGCACGCGTGAACACACTTAGCTAATTGCTAGCATTCTCCACCCCTTGTTAAAAGCTCAGTGAACCATTACTCTCCTGTCTCCATCCACTGGCTCTGAGAGCTTTCACAGATCTTTAGGCTAAGCCTGAACTAGTATGAGGAATATGAGGAATATGACTAGTCTCCTCTCTAGCCGAGTTAGCTTCCATTTATTTTCCCTTTAGACAGCTCTGCAAGCGTTATAATGTCGTTATACCTGGAATGTAACTTATTTTGTACATAATGTTTCTGCCACCGTCTCTTATGACCAAAAAGAGCTCCTGGATATCAGGACAGCGATTACTCACCTCGTACTGGACAAAGATTTTTTCTTTAATGAGTTGGATGCGAAGGATTTACTTCAGACACCCGTCAAGGCCCAAATCCTGTCATTGTATGAAGAAGAGACAGAGATATCGGGGACGTAGGTCGGGGTGCCTTGTAAGGATCTGGCGGCGAGTGGGTAATCTGCCTCTACCATCAGTCCTATTATCCAACGTGCAATCAGTGGATAATAAAATGGATGAGGTCTGATCAAGACTATCCTACCAATGGGACATTAAAAACTGTAATATCTTGTGTTTCACTGAGTCGTGGCTGAACAATGACATGGATAACATACAGCTGGCTGGGATTTCGGTGCATCGGCAAGATAGAACAGCTGCCTCTGGTAAGACACGGGGTGGCGGTCTGTGTCTATTTGTAAATAACAACTGGTGCACAAAATATAATATTAAGGAAGTCTCAAGGTTTGCTCGACTGAGGTAGAGTATCTCATGATAAGCTGTAGACCACACTATTTACCAAGAGCGTTTTCATCTACACTGATGTTCAAAAGTTTGGGGTCACATAGAAATGTCCTTGTTTTCCATGAAGACATACATGAAATGAGTTGCAAAATGAATAGGAAATATAGTCAAGATGTTGACAAGGTTATAAATAATGATTTTTAATTGAAATAATAATTGTGTCCTTCAAATGTTGCTTTTTTCAAAGAATCCTCCATTTGCAGCAATTACAGCCTTGCAGACCTTTGGCATTCTAGTTGTCAATTTGTTTGAAATCTGAAGAGATTTTACCCCATGCTTCCTGAAGCACCTCCCAATAGTTGGATTGGCTTGATGGGCACTTCTTACGTACCATACGGTCAAGCTGCTCCCACAACAGCTCAATAGAGTTGAGATCTGGTGACTGTGGTGACCACTCCATTATAGAGAGAATACCAGCTGACTGCTTCTTCCTTAAATAGTTATTGCATAGTTTGGAGCTGTGCTTTGTGTCGTTGTCCTGTTGTAGGAGGAAATTGGCTCCAATTAAGCACCAGCCACAGGGTATGGCATGGCGTTGCAAAATGGAGTGATACCCTTCCTTCTTCAAGATCCCTTTTACCCTGTACAAATCTCCCACTTTCTACCACCAAAGCACCCCCAGACCATCACATTGCCTCCACCATGCTTCACAGATGGCATCAAGCACTCCTCCAGCATCTTTTCATTTTTTTCTGCGTCTCACGAATGTTCTTCTTTCTGATCTGAACACCTCAAACTTAGATTCGTCTATCCATAACACTTTTTCCCAATCTTCTTCTGTCCAATGTCTGTGTTATTTTGCCCATATTAATCCATTATTTTTATTGGCCAGTCTGAGATTTGGCTTTTTCTTTGAAACTCTGCCTAGAAGGCTAGCATCCCGTTGATGTTGAGACTGATGTTTTGTGGTTACTATTTAATGAAGCTGCCAGTTGAGGACTTGTGAGACGTCTGTTTGTCAAACTAGACCCTCTATTGCACTTGTCCTCTTGCTCAGTTGTGCACCGGAGCCTCCCACTCCTCTTTCTATTCTGGTCAGAGACAGTTTGCGCTGTTCTGTGAAGGGAGTAGTACACAGCGTTGTACGAGATCTTCAGTTTCTTGCTTTCTTCATTTCTCAGAACAAGAAAAGACTGACGAGTTTCAGAAGAAGGTTCTTTGTTTCTGGCCATTTTGAGCCTGTAATCGAACCCACAAAGGCTGATGCTCCAGATACTCAACCAGTCTAAAGAAGTCCAGTTTTATTGTATCTTTAATCAGCACAACAGTTTTCAGCTGTGCTAACATAATTGCAAAAGGGTTTTCTAATGATCAATTAGCCTTTTAAAATGATAAACTTGGATTAGCTAACACAACATGCCATTGGAACACACACGAGTGATGGTTGCTGATAATGGGCCTCTGTACGCCTATGTAGATATTCCATTAAAAATCATCCGTTTCCTGCTACAATAGTCATTTACACCATTAACAATGTCTACACTGACCAAATGTATGTTAATTTAATGGACAAAAAATAGCTTTTCTTTCAAAAACAAGGCCATTTCTAAGTGACCCCAAATTTAAGAATGGTACGTTAAAATTTTTATAGCTGTCTATTTACCACCACAAACCAGAAGCTAGCACTAAGACCGCACTCAACGAGTTCTATAAGGCCATAAGCAGAGGCGACGGTCATAGGGAAACTTAAATCAGTTTGAAATCATTTCTACCAGGATGTTGCATGTGTAACCAGAGGAAAAAACTCTGGACCACCTTTACTCCAAACACAGACACGTGTACAAATCTCTCCCTCGCCATTAATTTGGCTAATCTGACCATAATTCTATCCTCCTGATTCCTGCTTACAAGCAAAAACTAAAGCAGGAAGTACCAGTGCTCGCTCAATACGGAAGTGTTCAGATGATGCAGATGCTAAGCTACAGGAATGTTTTGCTAGCACAGACTGGAATATATTCAGGGATCCTTCGGATGGCATTGACGAGTACACCACATCAGTCAATGGCTTCATGAAATGTGCATTGATGATATCGTCTCCACAGTGACCGTACGTACCCCAACCAGAAGCCATGGATTACAGGCAACATCTGCACTGAGCTAAAGGGTAGAGCTGCCTCTTTCAAGGAGCAAGACACTAACCCGGATGCTTATAAGAAATCCCGCTATGGTCTCTGACGAACCATCAAACACGCAAAGCGTCAATACAGGATTAAGATTGAATCATACCACACCGACTCTGACGCTAGTCGGATATGGCAGGGCTTGCAAACTATTATGTATTACAAAAGGAAGTACAGCCGCGAGCTGCCCAGTGACACAAGCCTACCAGACAAGCTAAAATACTTCTATGCTCACTTGGAGGCAAGCAACACTAAATCATGCATGAGGGCATCAGCTGTTCAGGATGACTGTGTGATCATGGACTTCCTGACATGCCGCCCCCAGGTGGTAAGGGTAGATAACAACACATCTGCCACGCTGATCTTCAACACAGGGGCCTTTCAGGGTGTGTGCTCAGTCCCCTCCTGTACTCCCTGTTCACCCATGACTGCTTGGCCAAGCACGACTCCAACACCATCATTAATTTTTCCGATGACACAACAATGGCAGGCCTGATCACCGACAACAATGAGACAGCCTATAGGGAGGAGGTCAGAGATCTGGCATTGTGGCGCCAGGATAACAACCTCTCCCTCAACATGTTCTCGACAAAGGAGATGATTGTGGACTACAGGAAAAGAAAGACCGAGCACGGCCCCATTCTCATCATTGGGGCTGTAGTGAAGCAGGTTGAGAGCTACAAGTTCAAATTATCATGGTCCTAACACACCAAGACAGTCGTAAAGAGGGCACGACAACACCTATTACCCCTCTGGAGACTGAAAAGATTTGGCATGGGTCCTCAGATCCTCAAAAATTTCTACAGCTTCACCATCGAGATCATCCTGACTGGCTCCGTCACCGCCTGGTATGGCAACTGCTTGGCCTTCAACTACAAGGCACTACAGAGGGTAATGTGTATGGCCCAGTACATCACTTTGGTCAAGCTTCCTGCCAGGAAGGACCTAAAAATTGCCAAAGACTCCAGCCACCCTATTCATAGACTGTTCTCTCTGCTACCGCACGGCAAGCGGTACCGGATCGCCAAGTCTAGGTCAAAAAAGCTTCTTAACAGCTTCTACTCCCAAGCCATAAAACTCCTGAACAGCTTATCAAATGGCTACCTGGACTATTTGCATTTACGCTGCTGTTACTCTCTGTTTACTCTCTATGCATAGTCACTTTACCTCTACAGTACCTACATGTACATAATAGCTCAATTACCTCGACTAGCCTGTGCCCCGCACATTGACACTGTACAAAAACTGCATTGTTGGTTAAGGGCTTGTAAGTAAGCATTTCACTGTAAGGTCGACACCTGTTGTATTCGGTGCATGTGACAAATACAATTTTATTTTATTTTATTTTTATTGTCAAAGTATAATTATGTTTTTAGATTTTTTTTTACAAATTAATAAAAAATGAAAAGCTGAAATGTCTTGAGTCAATAAGTATTCAACCCCTTTGCTATGGCAAGCCTAAATGAGGTCAGGAGTAAAACTTTACTCAACAAGTCACATAATAATTTGCATGGACTCACTCTGTGTGCAATAATAGTTGTTAAGATGATTTTTGAATGACTACCTCATCTCTCTACCCCACACATACAATTATCTGTAAGGTCCCTCAGTCGAGCAGTGAATTCCAAACACAGATTCAACCACAAAGACCAAGGAGGTTTTCCAATTCCTCACAAGGGAAGAGCACCTGCATCCTGCTTGCAATAAGGCACTGAAGTAAAACTGCATAAAATTGGGCAAAGAAATTAACTTTATGTCCTTAATACAAAGCTTTATGTTTGGGGAAAAATCAAAACAACATATCTCTGAGTACCACTCATCATTTTTTCAAGCATGGTGGTGTCTGCATCATGTTATGGGTATGCTTGTCATCGGCAATGACTAGGGAGTATTTTGTCGGGATAAAATAAACAGAATAAGCTAAGCACAGTAAAAATACTAGATGAAAACCTGCTTCAGTCTGCTTTTCAACAGACACTGGGAGACAAATTCACCTTTCAGCAGGACAATAACCTAAAACACAAGGCCAAATCTACACTGTAGTTGCTTACCAAGATGACATTGAATGTTCCTAAGTGGCCTAGTTACAGTTTTGACTTATATCGTCTTGAAAATATATGGCAAGACCTGAAAATGGTTGTCTAGCAAGGATCAACAACCAACTTGACAGAGGTTGAGGAGTTTTAAGAAGAATAATGTGAAAATATTGCATGATCCAGATGTGCAAAGCTCTTAGGGACTTACTCAGAAAGACTCACAGCTATATTCACTGCCAAAGGAGTTTCTAACATGTATTGACTCAGGGGTGTGAATACTTAAAATAAATAAGATATTTCTGTATTCCATTTTCAATAAATTATGGGGTATTGTATGTAGATGGGTGACACTTTTTTGTATTTAATCCATTTTGAAATCAGGCTGTAACACAGCATATATGGAATAAGTCAAGGGGTATGAATACTTTCTGAAGGCCCGGTATATAACCGAAAAAAACAGTTTGTTTGTGAATTAAATCAATGACACAATGAATGATGTAATGATTACCTTAATTCAATCACTCAATCAATCAAATGTATTTATAAAGCCCTTTTTACATCAGCAGATGTCACAAAGTGCTGTACAGAAACACAGCCTACAACCCCAAACAGCAAGCAATGCTGATTTAGTCCATGTGTAATAATTCTTTGAGTATTCCACAGCAATGATCATACTGGCTGGCGTATGTTCTTCTAATCCATTTTCCTTGATTGTAAGACTAATGATGCCAAGCAATTTAAACCAACTGGAACTGAAAAATAAATATATTTGTGCAAGGCTATGATTAGCCTAACCTTGGGCCTTCACTGATGCACATTTTATTTCTTCCCAGACCAAATATAGAATAAGCAATTATACAAATCACATGGAGTGCTGGACATGTCACTTTGTTGATTAGCCAGTGGTTAACAATTAGACATAAAATAAGCATGCCATAAAGCATTATTAAAACTATGCAGTTACACATTCTTTCAGATTCCTCAATAAGATTTTATGAGTTATTCCCAAGAGTCTGATCCCCTGCTCCCAAGAGTCTGATCCCCTGCTCCCAAGAGTCTGATCCCCTGCTCCGGTTTCCACACTTCAATCAATGTATTTATCTAAAATAATTACTGTCCGTCATATTTTTTTTGCACTGGTGTGTTTAACAATAAAATGCTTTCTAATGACCTTCAATAACATCACTTTCCCAGTTTTATGTAAAGAACTCTTCAAAATTGAGACATAATTAGATATTTCTCTGTCAGTGTTAAATATACAAAACAAATTAAATACTTTTATTCAATAACTTTTTGGGGGCCATTTTCTGTTTTTGATGACTGCACATGAGCAGCAAATGAATCTCATATGGAGGCAGTGTTTGCCACATGCGGTCAGAGCAGAATAGCATGACAATGTCAGAGTCATTTGACAGGGAAAGACTTCCCATAGCATCCATGGAAGACTCTATCGGCCTGGAATTACGGGCATCTGCAAACAAAGACTAACAACCGCAAGAATGTATGAGTACTTTCTGAAGGCAATATACTTACATGAAATATTATTGCATTACTTGCGGTGCTTGTGAAACAAGACGTTGATATGACGTTTATACTGTACACTGCGGTAGGTGATCAAATCAATGATCTTTCAATACATTTTTTCGGTTGCTTGTCAATTTTTATTTAGACCTTTTTGGAAGTACATACCGGGTGTGACAGTGGTAAATGACAATAGTTGCTCAGAGTAAC
Source organism: Oncorhynchus tshawytscha (assembly GCF_018296145.1). NCBI lineage: Eukaryota > Metazoa > Chordata > Actinopteri > Salmoniformes > Salmonidae > Oncorhynchus > Oncorhynchus tshawytscha. The sequence goes on from NC_056442.1 coordinate 33,086,434, forward strand.
AAACGTATTTTGACATTATAACGCTTGCAGAAGTATCTAATGTGGAAATGAATGGTATTTAACTGCACAAAAAAAGATGCTATTTAGAACCTAAAAGGGTTATTCGGCTGTCCCAATAGGAGAACCAGTATCACACCATCCATGCATCCATCCATCCATGTAAATGAAAGTGTGTCTGTGTCTGGTAAAGCCTGTGTGGCCAGCAGCAGGTCCAGGTCACCCTCCCTCCCAGAAGGTTCTCTGTAGCTCGACTAACTTAATATCAGCCTTCCTATTCTGATTGCAGTGAAAGGCTCAGTCTTAAAGGAGGCTGACATCCTGAGACCAGGATCTACAGAGCAGTGCAGCAGAGCAGAGCGGAGAAGACTCCCTGGTTCCTGGCACTAAGCAACAACAGCTATCAGACGTGTGGCGTCTGGCCTACTTTTTGTCACAGTTTAGCATTATATTTTCCAGAACGCTTAGCGAGAAAAGGGAGGGGGGAGGTGGGTCAAAGAAAGACAAGAGTGAAAAGAGTAAATCTTGATAGAAGAACTCCGTGCCTCTCTCCCTCCACTTTTCTTCCCCTTCTCTCCTCTCTCCCTCTGACTGAACTCAAGGCCCCAGCCCCAGCCGCTCTGATACACACATCTGTGGAGCAGAGCATAAATGTAAAGTATGCAAAGTCAAATAAACAAATGACACACAGACGGTACTATTTTAAAAGGAGGTGAAATTCCGATCTCATCATCGCCACTAATCTTCAGTCCTCCGATGTCTCTTGGGTGAGACAGTACCTACCTACTGTACCGGGAGGTTGACATAGTGCATGATCTCTCTCCTTCATAGGTTCAGAGAGACGATGTCTATGAAAAAAACAAGGTTTGCAACAGCTGCAAATTCCTTCTTACTTCGTAAGGTTTGAAGATTTTATAGACGATGTATTGAACATGACAGGAACGTAAGCTATGGAATGACAATCTGAACTTCACAGAGCAAATTGCATCTCGATTCTAAAGAAACTTACTTCATCACATCTTACACAATCTCTTAAGAGGACAGAGCAAAACTGAGTATGTAATTAGTAGTCTGCTCATTGCCTATGATAAGACTAGCATTTTCAAGGATACAGGTTACTTTCAGTAACCATTCAAGGTAACTTACATTTTTATGTTCAGAAAAGGACATGAATAATGAGATATTTACCCAAGTTTTACCCTCATTCTGGAAAGCATAAGTACTCTGTAGTTCGTTATTACACACTTACAGGGTATGAAGAAAAGCACAAAATGTGTAACTTCCAGTCTTTTCTGAACCAGAAATGTCAGCTAAGTTCGAACAGGCCCCCATTACTACCATTTCATAAACTAGGCAAAAATGTATGTGGGTATGGGACCAGGTCCAAAGATGATGTACTAACTTTGGTGCTAACAAAACAACAAAGATTTATAGAACTCCTAGGTTGACATCACTTAAACCAAGACAATAATCCATGTTACTAAAAAACATCTGTCACATGTTAAGCTTGGAATTTCCTCTTAATCATTTAGATACATTTGCAAGATTGTCCATCTATATGGTGATAAAAGGAACTATAATCATAACATTGCTTTGTATTTTTATCCCTCTTTAACATGAACGAGTAACACTATATGATTGTTTCTTATGTTACCCTCTTAATTATGCCATATGAACCATTTAACGGTGAATACCTGAGGTATTAGGAAAAATAGAAAATGCCATGAACGGGAACTCAATAACTGGAAAATATTACATTTATTTTTACGATGCTTTATGATTGTCATAAAACAAACAGTGACATGCCGCTCCAAACATCTGGCAGATGGAACGTTTTATAAGAGCATCAGAGATGGCTGATTTGACTGAATCTTTACAAGACATGTTCCTTTAGGATCTGCTGCATGGGGTTCATAGTAAACCTGGGAGATCAGATAATGGACAGCGGGGGGGGGGGGTCAAAATTTCCAATAGACTGAGGAACATTCTTGGCAAGGCCCATTTGAGAGTGTTTCGGCCCAGCGAGACCAACCAACCGACCGCCTCCCTCACAGCTCACAGTTTGAGGCCAGTATACCTGGGTTCAAATGGTATTCGAGGTCTTTCAAATACTTTGAGAATTTGCTTTAGCCTGCTTGGAGTGCAAGATGGATGTGGTTTGCAGCTTAGCAATTATTTTATTTGATAGTAAGAAGAAGCTGTTTTGTTAGACTTCAGTGGAGCTTTTGATATAATTGATCATAACCTATTGCAAAGAGGTGTTATGGATTTGCATCCTCTGCCTTATCATGGAGAGTTACCTATCTAATAGAACACAGAGGATTTTCATTAAAGGAAGCCTAATTCAAATTCAGTTGAGTGTGGTGTACCGCAGGGCAGCTGGCTTGGGCTATTATTGTTTTCTGTATTTACTAATGACCTTCCACTGACCTTGAATAAAGCCTGTGTGTCTATGTACGCTGACGACTCAACAGTATACACATTGGGTACCACATTAAAATAAATAACTGACACCCAGTTTTAGAATGGACAGTTGTTATGCACATATTGTTGTTTTATTCCTTTTCCAAATGTCCTAATTGAACTGTAACATGTACATATTGTGTTTTTATTGTTCCTGGAAGATGTTTCATCATTTTTGGGACAAATCACTCGCTCGATGCTAAACCTTATTTAGATCTATTATTGAATAATGTGGGATTGTGCAAGTCAAGGAGACTAAACTGCTGTCTGGTTCCCTAGATAGCAAACTGTCATGGTCAAAACATAGAGACTCAATGGTTGCTAAAATGTGAAGAAGTCTCTCCATGATAAGGCATTGCTGTGCTTTCTTGACATCTCAGTCGACCAGACAGATCCTACAGGCCCTAGTTTTGTCACACTGGGACTATTATCCAGTTGTGTGGTCATGTGCGGCAAAGACGGGAATATGTTAAATTGCAGTTGGTGCAGAACAGAGCAGCACTTAGATATACACGGAGGGCGAATGTCAGTAACATGCATGTCAATCTCTCCTGGCTCAAAGTTGAGGAAAGATTGACTGCATCACTATTGCTCTTTGTGCAAGGTGTTGATGTGTTGAAGGTACCGAACTGTCTGTTGAAGCTGTTGGCACACAGTTTGGACACTCTGTCTAGTTTCAACTGTTCTGCCTTATTATTATTCGACCATGCTGGTCATTTATGAATATTTGAACATCTTGACCATGTTCTGTTATAATCTCCACCCGGCACAGCCAGAAGAGGACTGGCCACCCCACATAGCCAGGTTCCTCTCTAGGTTTCTTCCTAGGTTTTGGCCTTTCTAGGGAGTTTTTCCTAGCCACCGTGCTTCTACACCTGCATTGCTTGCTGTTTGGGGTTTTAGGCTGGGTTTCTGTACAGCACTTTGAGATATCAGCTGATGTACGAAGGGCTATATAAATAAATTTAACCAAAACAGAGGCTGAGAAACACACAGTATTAAATAGAGCCATGACTACATGGAACTCTCTGCCACCCCATTTGCTCAAGTTAGCAATAAAACCAGATTTAAAAAATGGATAAAAGAACACCTTATGGCAAAATGGGGACTGTGAAGAGACACAGAAAATTTGATATATTATCTACTGCATTATGTAGGTGGCAGGCCTTGTTGAAGTCTCGACTTGTGCGAGCCGGAACGGTTCATAGGGCAGGGGACATCTCCTGTTTCTGAAGCGTAAGGCAGAGGCAGGACGTTATGTAGAGTTATGTATATTATGCATTTTATTTGTTCTTTTGTTTTCTGTTTGGACCCCAGGAAGAGTAGCCGTTACCTTCTAAGTGACTATTTGGGGATCCCAATAAAATACTAAATACTATTGATTCCATCGCAACAGTCAAGCTCAATCAAGCCCAGCTAAGGTATTGGAAAGGATTTTGAACCCAGGTTTGGGGGCCAGGCCTACTAGTCACAATGCTGTTCAGTATGGTCGGGAATGAATCATCTGGGTTAAGTAAGTGTGCTTCTTTGTTGAGCATTTGGCACCAGTTGCACGCAGACCAAACATCTTTAGGGAGATGCTTGTGTGGTTGACATTAATCCACTACCGAAACCATGAGCATAAACAAACCACAAAACAATACTTGTTCCCTCACCATGGTAAGGGCTTATGGTGATTAGGGCAGTGCTGTGTAATGTTGTACTCTAGTGTTTTTTTCGAGGATTTCATGTCAAGTCTTTACAATCAACCTGTGGCATTACAGTTGTAAGCATGTTAAAGCACAAATCCTATAATGTCAGACGTGCATTTGTAAATGGGTTGCATTAAACAGCCTATCTGTGTTACATAGACTCACAGAATAAAAGTGTGTGTTGTGTGCAGAACAGTCATGGAGCTACGGTACACCCTGGACATTTCCAGTGCTCTCCTTTTGAAATACGCGTCTATTAAACCAACTCTTCCATCCCAAATCTGGTCTGGTTTGGTTTCTACAACACTCGTACTGGCAAAAAGTGTCATGCTCAAAATCTATAACCAGTGTGTCAGTAATGACTCCATACTACATGTTCTGTAAGCGCTTCAGATGTTTGGATAAGCGATTTCCCAGCCATGCTATCCTGTTCTAAAATGGCTCCGGGAGAGAGAGAGAGAGAGAGAGAGAGTGCAGCAGTGAGAGAGCATGTTTTAATATAAAACTGCCAAAAACGGATAGAATGTCAGAGCTGTTAACAGTCCTGCCAGTGAGTGTGTGAGAGGAATGAATAAACACGGCAGAATGAGAGTCTTATCTCCAATAGCGGCCTCAGGGGGCTCCTGCCAGCGACCCAGGAGCCCCTGCTCACTCTGGCTTTGAAAGGGGTCACGGAGCAACAATGAAGGCACGGCCTGGTTCTCAGAGTGTAACTCAAGACTAGGGTTGCAAAGCTACCGGTAATCTAGCAAAGGTACCGGAACATTCAATCATTTTGGTAATTAACATACAGTTTGGACACACCTACTCATTCCAGGGTTTTTCTTTATTTTTATATTTTCTACGTTGTAGAATAATAGTGAAGAAATCACAACTATGAAACTACACATATGGAATCATGTAGTAAGCAAAAGTGTGAAACAAATAAAAATATATTTTATTTTTTAGATTCTTCAAAGTATCCACCATTTTCCTTGATGACAGCTTTGCACATTTTTGGCATTCTCTCAACCAGCTTCATGAGGTAGTCACCTGGAATACATATAAATTAAAAGTACATTTTTTATGCGTTTGAGCCAATCAGTTGTAGAGGTGGTATACAGAATATAGCCCTATTTGGTAAAAGACCAAGTCCATATTACGGCAAGAACTGCTCAAATAAGCAAAGAGAAACGACAGTCCATCATTACTTTAAGACATGAAGGTCAGTCAATCTGGAAAATGTCAAGAACTTTGAAAGTTTATTCAAGTGCAGTTGCAAAAACCATCAAGCGCTATGACGAAACTGGCTCTCATGAGTTCAGAGTGTCACATGGGCTCCCTCTCCGGCCTCTAGGGCACCAGGCTGCTCGTTATGGCGCACAACTGTTACCATCATTACGTGCACCTGCGCATCATCAGACTCACCTGGACTCCATCACCTCTCTGAATACCTTCCCTATATACGTCACTTCCTTTGGTTCCATCCCCAGGCGTTATTGTTTATGTTCCAGTGTTAAGTCTGTGCGCTGTTATTGTTTTGTATTATGTTACGTTTATTTATTAAAACACTCACTCCCTGAACTTGCTTCCCGACTCTCAGTGCACATCGTTACAGAGTTACCTCTGCTGCAGAGGATAAGTTCATTGGAGTTACCAGCCTCAGAAATTGCAGCCCAAATAAATTCTTCACAGAGTTCCAGTAACAGACACATCTCAACATCAACTGTTCAGAGGAGACTGTGTGAATCAGGCCTTCATGGTCAAATTGCTGGAAAGAAATGCCTACTAAAGTACACCAATAAGAAAAAGAGACTTGTTTGGGCCAAGAAACACGAGCAATGGACATTAGACGGGTGGACATTTGTCCTTTGGTCTGGAGTCCAAATTGGATATTTTGGGTTCCAACCGCCATGTCTTTGTGAAATGCGGTGTGGGTGAACGGATGATCTCGGCATGTGTATTTCCCACCGTGAAGCATGGAGAAGGAGGTCTTATGGTATGGGGGGTGCTTTGTTGGTGACACTGTCTGTGATTTATTTTGAATTCAAGACACACTTTAATAGCATGGCTACCACAGCATTCTGTAGCGATACACCATCCCATCTGGTTTGGGCTTAGTGGGACTATAATTTGTTTTTCAACAGGACAGTGACCCAAGGCACTTCCAGGCTGTGTAAGGGCTATTAGACCAAGGAGAGTGATGGAGTGCTGCATCAGATGACCTGGCCTCCACAATTACCCAATCTCTTTTGTCTGGTACTGTATAATCTATAGCAATCTATTATAACATTGGTAATTTATACTTGAATAACTTAAAAAATATGTATTCATATATATTAATTTGTTTATATTTGTGTCCATATTGTCCATGAGTGGTACCACTTAGCCTAATGAATGAAACATGCAACTAATCAACAATGGCATTATTTTCAATTAACTCTGCAACTCTTCCAACTATTTACTTTTTTTCACAACTGCCACCAGTTTGGTGCCAAAACATTAACAACAAAGACATATTGACATAGTAAAATAATTAAAAGTGTATTTATATTAAAATAAAAATGATATTTATGCTGAAATCCTTATATTAAGCACCAATGGTATTCACTAAATTGATGGTTTATATTTAGAATGTTTTACAGCTTTGTTATTCTATTTTTTATTTTAAAATCATATTTTATTATTTTATATATTTTACACAGTGGGACAGAGATAATTACAGGCACCTGTGATAATCAGAAGTACCCAAAAAGGCCACTAGGTGACTTGTGACAAATTACATAAAATCCTTGAAAGTTACAACATTTCTGGTAGTTTACTGGTAAACTTAACAAGTTACAAGTAATATACCCTCCCTTAACATCCTTACTCAAGACCAAATGTATATCCCTTCCTCTAAAGAGACCAAAATGAAGTCTAAAATGCCTAGTTTTTCTTTCTTTAAATAGTTTTGAGTGGATTCAGTTTTGAAGAAGATGTGATCAAATCACATTACGTTTAAGTCTTCCCCTAAGTGGATGCCCTGTGGCACTGAACAGTAGCCCCTCTGACAACGAGCCACAAGATGCCAGGGTGTCACTTTAGTCCTGTTATCCCTCCCTGGCAGCCCACCTCATACAAAGCGATTAAGTCCAGAAAGGTGCTTCCCTCACAAACACACGTCTCCAATAAATAACTAGAGAGCTACTGCAAAGCTCAACAGAGAAGATCAGAGTCGAGATAATCAGATTGGGAATCTACCAACCAAACCAGCAGTGAAGCATGGGCAACACAACACAGCAAGCCAGGGCAATTCATCACCAGTCTGCCCAACCGACAGGCGAGGTGTGCCATTCAATCTGCCATGATTTCATTCACCTTCAAGTGCGGCCAGGAGAGTTTCACTGAAGGAGAGAACTAACGGATTAGAATCCTCTGAAGTCCTGAAAGCCTGAGCTTTGACGCCAAAAGAGGCAAACTGACTTCCAGGGCTTCCAGGCAGCACTGCATGCAGAGGAAAAACTCACAGGCTTCTTAATTCTTATGAGACTGGCTGGAAGGAAATTAACAGAGTTGGTGGAATTTTTGTTATTCTTTATCCTCTGCCGGTGTTGGTCATAAAACAGAAACTAATGACTCTGACACTGTTTTTGAAACCCGTAATTGACTTGAATTGTCTGGACTAAAGTGACAGAGTACACTGAGGTGTGAACTGAAACATTGATATCTGATACACTTCTTGGAAATGTAGCATGTAAAAGAGTGAACAAACTCTGATTACATTACTTTATGTGACTAAGTACAGAAAAGAGATGGACGGTTGAGAGAAGAGTTGGTCGAATGCCAGAATAGTTATTAATCCCAGAGGGATTGGCAGTAGCATTGGAAGCTGACAGAATGTTTGGTCTTTCCTTCACAAGTCTCATACTATCCAGATACTTCAGGGTTAACATCGGATGGGTGTGGATACCACACGAATGACCATTAATGAAAAGGTAATTAGCCAATTTAGGTCAAACGAAAAGTGCTCAGAGCAGACAGTTTTACAGAGAGATCTTGATTGAACTGTAGTCTCCGCATTACATTTAGTCAGACTATGCCCTTTATAGTGTAATACTTTTGACCAGGGCACACAGGGCTCTAGTCAAAAGTAGTGCATTATATAGGAAATAGGGTTCCATTTGGGACTGTGTCTTTGAGGAAGAGGCCACTTAACTCCATCTGTCTCTTCTCAGATTTATAACATCCCATTCTCACTCTATCCGTCTGAAAGATGGTGTTTGTAGGAATTGTTTAAAAAAATATTGAGGGCTCCCGAGTGGCGCAGCGGTCTAAGGCACTTCATCTCAGTGCTAGAGGCGTCACTACAGACCCTGGTTTGATCCCGGGCTGTATCACAACCGGCCGTGATCGGGAGACCCATCGGGAGATGCACAATTGGCCCAGTGTCGTCCGGGTTAGGGGAGGGTTTGGCCGTCATTGTAAAATAAGAATGACCTTCTTCGAGGTGTGTTTGTGTGAAGAGAATGGACGCTCTGATAGACTCCACTGATGGCTAAACAGACCCGTATAGAATACAGCTGACTCAGGAAGGGGTCCACCATGAATGTGTCTATAACTGACTTGCCTAGTTAAATAAAGGTTAAATAAAAAAATAAATAGGACAGAGGAACTGATGACACATTTCAGCAGTTTGCCACAGTACATGCTCAGGGACACCAGACAGAGTCATATCACAACTGACAAGCTGCATATTTATTACCCAACTCCTTCCCTGACGTTCCCTCATGCGTCATAACTCATTCACACTCGCAAAGAAAATGCTCCTCGATCCCATTCTCATGATTACTGTCCAAAGTATGAGCAAGCAAAGGGTTTTTTCGGGGGAAAACCCTCTTAAAAAGGCGATTGGGTGTTAATGGGGTTTGCATTACTTTCAGATAATTGACACTTACTTGGAACAAGCTAGAGGGTTTCTTAACTTTCTGGTCACAGCCGGAGACAGCTGGAGCTGGTTTCAGCACCTCAGAACAGGTTTGATAGGGATGGATTTTACGTTCACTGAAGATCAACGTTTGGCTCCTAAGCCAATATTGATATTCGCTGGCCCCTCCGTCCGTATGCTGTAAATTCTCCCTGAGCTGAGCTGCTGCTCTCAAAAGCTGAACTGAGCTCTGTTTGTTTCAGACGAGGCAATTGGCTCACCAGTTTAGGTCAGTGCAAAGAAGAGTTGGAAGGAAACTGCTGTGACGGCAAAAATGGAAAACACAATATTAGATTAGCAAATATATTACCTAAGAGATCCACAGTCCTCAGATCCACAGGCTCTGGGCAGTTTTCACATACATTCAAATATCACAGTTGCTTAACAGGTGAATGGGGCTTCTATTGACCTGTAAGTTAACGTGCCATCCAATAAAGTCTAATAAAGAGGAGACAGCTTGGAAAAACCACAAAGTCACGTAAAAAACGATGTATCAAGCATCATAAACGCGTATGTCATGTCAAAATGAGTTTAATTTATCATAAGGTGTATAACAGGTGACATGTCACATTGCTGATGCATTACTGTGTGTACATTTTATGATGAATCGCCTCATTTGACCATTTACTCCTATCACACTCATCAACATCGCAGATCCGGCCACCGATTTAAGATACAGTTAAATATAAGACTATATAAGGGCAAAATATTCCAGTCAGGGGTTTTACAATGGACTGTAGCAGCTCCACCATCTATAACTCTATCTGACACTGTTAGAGAGAATGATAGCGACTCAGATACTAACAGATGAGGAACAGAAAATACATGCATTCTTTTTGGGCAAATAAATACATTTTGAAAAGATCTGGCTTGGCTTGAAGAGATCAGACTGCAGTGCAGAACTTCAACATGCTTTCCAACTGGAGGGACTAAACAACTCTGGCTGCTCGCATAAACAAAACAAGAACAATATCAAAGTAGGGAGGGAGGGAAAGAGGAGAAAGTGGAAATTCCTTGCAGCTTGAAGGAAAGAGTGAACGACGTACACAGCTCTGAGCAATCACTGACCATTTCTCTCTCTCCCTCTCTCTCTGTACAAAACGATAAGCTGTTGTCCGCCCCAAACTTGGTTAGAAATGAATACCTCAGACCACATGCTGTGGAACAGAGGAATCTCACACACACACACAGACACAGACACAGACACAGACACAGACACACACACACACACACACACACACACACACACACACACACACACACACACACACACACACACACACACACACACACACACGCTCAGATCCACACTGCCGTTCACATGGGAATTCATTATGGGTAATTCTACATGACGTAGCTGACGGGAAAGAGGGATCAGATGGAGTTATGCATTGCACACTAACATGCTGTAGTACTGTATGGGATTCGGCTTTACATTACAGTATAGCTACACAGAACTCCCCTCCGGTGCCTGAAGCCAGGGGCGTATTCCTTACAGAAACAGTTTACTGTTTAAGAACCAAATGGAAGCAAACAGAGCAAAACGAGAGTTTATATTGGACAAATTCAGGTAGGTCCCTTCCCATTTTGTTCCGTTTGCTTCCGTTTAATAAATGTTTTGCTACAGAATCGGCGTAATGAATACGGCCCTGATTTCATTCACACTCAAAAACACTGAAACCTGTTGGAAACAGTCCTCTCTAGAAACCAAACATACTGTATGTCAATTTGCGCTAAGCCAGGTCACTCATATTTCTGTATTACTGTGTTTAGGATATACTGTATATATTTTATTGTTCACTCTTCCTAGTGAGCACTTCCAACATAAGCCAATTGCTGGACAGTTCCTCCAGCTTTATCTGAAATTGTATAAATTCAAGAAACAATTTTAGAGGTCCTAATAAAATGTGTTTGTTTAGGTTTTATAACCACCACAATCATTTCATTTCACTTTTAAATTTAAGCTATTATGTTGTTGTATGAGTCAACATATAAAATCAAGTTGAAAATATTGCTGGAGATCCAATTGTTGGATCAATATAACCATGTGTGACACAGATTGTTCGCAAAGACTACCTTTCATATCCGCAATATAAATCCTTTACAATTCTTAAAATACAAATATGTACCTAATAAAGAAATGAGCCAGACTGCATAAAGTACAGTATTTTGACACTGAATCTGCCTTTAGAAAGACAATCCTCTCTAAAAATACCACAACAACAACTCTAACCCTGCAGGCATAAATACTGTATCTGGTCCAAAACCTGGACAATATTAGTCACAACTACAAGAACACAAAGCACATGCAAATATGGAGTAGATTACCATTGTGTGTTTTAATTATAATCGAGACAGTGAGTGGTAGATCTGTAATGCAATGGAACAGAATTTTGTTATCTTGAACTTCAAGTGCAATGGAAAGTTGGGGCTTTTAAAATCTTTGACACTTGTACAGAAAGTCAGATAGAATCAACATGACTGAATAGTCATAATTGCTACTTTCAAAATAAATATTCAGTTCGAAGTATGGTTTATATTTTAGATGCAAACATTTTGAGGGTATTTGAGAGAAAAAAAAAACATATTTTTATGGAGAAAAGGTTTTGCGTGAATTTTGCACAGAAATAAGTTATCTGAATTGCTTTCTATACAGGTCCTCTTTAGCAGGGTTTGCAGACAAAATAAACAAGACAAGACTGGGTCAGTGGATATCAATGCATGCATGACAAATATACCATACACTTTCTGAAATAGGCAGAACTGCACACACAACAAAGAGGTTGGAGTGGTTAAAGTCCTTTGTGTAACAACTGAGAAGAGCATAGAGAAACACAGAGACAGACCTGCACCTGTTCTAAACTAAGCCTGCTATCTAGGTAGCAGAGGTCATGGCTGAGTTCACCTAGGCACACACCTACCTCCTTGAAGAGAGGGCTGAATCAGAGATAGGTAGAAGAGACCATGAAGGAGTGATAGAACCATTCTGTTAGCCATCTCGCTCCACAATGCACCACCCCTCTCACAATCGGCTGGTTTTATTCTCCTCAAGCTAATTACCAATAACCAGAGGTCTTCAAGTACAGAAGAAAGATTTTTTTTTTTTTTAAAGTGGAAAAAAAAGAGAAAAGATATGGGCCACTACGTAATTAGGAGAGGGCAAAGACTTTTGGTTCAATGGATCACTTCGCTTTTTTCCCTCCCCTATGTCTGGTGTTGCTGTTTTTATTCTGGTCACTCCTGCCAACAGTGCAGGCTCTGCTGCCAGAGAGAGAGAGAGAGAGAGAGAGAGAAGGGGGGAGAGAAAAGAAAGAGAGAGGGACGGAGAGAGAGAGGCAGAAGGAGACACCCCCCTCCTTCCCACCCCCCTCATCCAAAAGGAATTGCACTGTCTGCCAGACATTTGCATGGATTCAGAGAGGACTTATCTTTTAAAGTACACAGTGAGAGAGACAGAGGGAGAGAGAGACAGGGAGAGAGAGTAAGAGAGAGACTGGGAAGAGAAAGAGAGGGAGAGTAAACCAGTGAACAAATCTTGGGTAATTACCTGTTTTCCATGACTATTCCTCTTAGTAATAGAGTAGAGGGTTTTCAGCAACACAATATCTTAAGGGTTTTTTCCACAGGTTCAGTGGTGTTCCGATGACCCTAAATCCTTCCAGACAGAGGGAACAACTATCAAAGAGTTTAAAAGAAAAATAAAGTAGACTTCAATTCAGTAACAAACTTTCACCAAATATCAAGGCAGAAACATAACAGAGGCAGCAGATAGTCTGAAGAGGCTAGAAATAGCAATTCAGCCTGCCCAACGGCCCACGTGTGAAAGAGCGGTTCTAGCAGGGCAGTGAGAACACTGCCAGTGTCACTGAGAGAGAGATGGCTGTCGGAGAAATGCCTTCTAACAAACATCAGACTGTTGTTCAGCTAGGCCAGCTTGGTCAGCAGGATAAACGTTTAAACACACACATACAGTTACATCTCCAACTGCGACCCCCTATGGAGCAATGGAGCTTGAAGCAGCCCATTCCGATTCACAACCTTGACATAGTTTGACAATCTACTGTCCTGAGTTACCCTGTCAGGATAAGGACAGACCTCTGAGCTATTAATCAGCTTGAGAGGCATTCCAATGACGTTTTGACGACAGACCCTACCTATGGGGTCTCCATGGAAGCTGCTGGGTAGACATCACCTACTCCCCGTGCTGCCCCTGGATCTCAGAGAGCATTCTGCTCATGGCCAGAATTCCTCTTTTATGAGAGTTTCCAAAGTCAGCATATTGTACAGGCATTAGGAGAGAAATGATTCACTGTGCTGCCTCCCTTTCTCTTACAGGTAATACCTGCATTGCTGTAATACAATCTCAGTGTATATCCTAGCACTATTGCACACGTTTATTTTAATGAAGTGTGGCGGAGCCCTCTCCGTTCCATTCAGAACTTAATGGTAAACATTTGCTTTACAGTGCTATGGCTTTAAAGTCACCCACAATACAAAGGAAAAACGTATTTAGCGAGCCAGCTCATAAAGTAAAAGCGGAACCGAACTTCCTATTTGCTTGGACTTTCCATCCAAAACTTGGGTTGAAATATCTCACTTTTCAGTCAGCCATGACTGTCAGGTTAGAGCTCTGTGCCATCTCACTAAACCAGTGCTACTAAACCATGATGCTGTCTAGCTCAGCACTGCAGATTACCCAAATGATTACCCAATAAGAGTCCCATTTCCAGGGTTCACTGTGGGTTAACATATTCTTCCTACAAGGGGGAGAATCTAAATTCTAATCTAGAGGATAACCAGAACTCAAATCATCGGTTTCAGATCTGTTGTGTCGGTTGGAGGTTTGTGTTGGAGATAGATCACTGGCAGGTGACTCACGGGTCACTTCCTCTCCAAACACCTGTGAACAGTTTCAGTTCAGCATAGGAAGTGCAGCCCATTACTTTCCAAACATCTCACCGCTGACAAGTCTGTCATTGTCCATCCTTCATTTGTGTCCCGGGACACATATTTGGATTTTGAGGTGAGAAGGGGGGTCAAACGGGGTTTCTTTCTCTGGCAGGAGTCGGGGCCAACACTGATTATTCTTTCAGACATAAACTTGACACACAGGCTATAGCACACATACAAATAGGCCCTGTTGCCCAAGACAAACAGTACTCTTCATAGTGGCGACATACATCATTTACGTCAAGATTCCCTGATTTTGATCCCCCTCCAATCAGGCTTGCCTCAGGACTCCTACTGTTTTCTAGTTGGAAGAGGCCTTTGGTCATTCACAAACAAACGTGTTTACTACAGTTAAATATCAACCTCAGTGGATTTCCCATGCTTCCAATTGTTTTTTCAAAGATTTTTTTTGGAGTGCAGAATCATCTGGACTTTTATTGTATAGAGGTTTCACAATAGAGAACACCAGGTCAACGAGTTGGGTCACTGTGACATCTAAAGAAGTGTACAAATCCAGGGGGGTTCTTTCAGGTCAGCCAGCGGGTATAACTTGAAGAGAACCTATATCAGATAAGACATTTATTTGCTTATAAGCAAGTTCTTATCAGCGTAATAACCTTTTTTCTTTTGACGGAATGGAATTTCTGAAAGCATCAAATCAATCAAAGGGTTTATTAATAACTTTTCAAGTTCATAACTGTGCTCTCTCCTCACACAATAGCATGGTATTCTTGCACTATAATAGCTACTGAAAATTGGACAGTGCAGTTAGATTAACAAGAATTTAAGCTTTCTGCCCATATCAGATATGTCTATGTCCTGGGAAATGTACTTGTTACTTACAACCTCATGCTAATCACATTAACCTACGTTTGCTCAGTCATCCTACAGGGGGACACCGATCCTGTAGAGGGTTTTAACAGTCTGATGGCCTTGAGATAGAAGTTGTTTTTCAGTCTCTTGGTCCCAGCTTTGATGCACCTGTACTGACCTTGCCTTCTGGATGATACAGGCAGTGACCTGGGTGGTTGATGTCCTTGATGATCTTTTTGGCCTTCCTGTGATATCTGGTGCTGTAGGTGTCCTGGAGGGCGGGTAGTTTGCCCCCGGTAATGCGTTGGACAGACTTCACCACCCTCTGGAAAGCCTTGTGGTTGTGGGCAGTGCAGTGTTGGTACCAGGTGGTGATACAGCCCACGGGGATGCTTTCAATTGTGCACCTGTAGAAGTTTGTGAGGGTTTTAGGTGACAAGACAGATTTCTTTAGCCTCCTGAGGTTGAAAATGCTCTGTTGCGCCTTCTTCACCACACTGTCTGTGTGGTGGGTCCATTTCAGTTGGTCAGTGATGTGTACGCCAAGGAACTTGAAGCTTTCCACCTTCACAACTGTGGTTGATGTAGATAGGGGGTGCACCTTCTGCTGTTTCCTGAATTCCTGAAGTCCATGATCATTTCCTTTGTTTTGCTGACGTTGAGTGAGAGGTTGTTTTCCAGGCACCACACTCCCAGAGCCTTCACCTCCTCCCTGTAGGCTGTCTCGTCATCATTGGTAATCAACAAGCCTACTACTGTTGTGTCATCTGCAAACGTAATGATTGAGTTGGAGGCGTGCTTGGCCACGCAGTCATGGGTGAACAGGGAGTACAGGAGGGGGCTGAGCACGTACCCTTGTGGGGCCCCAGTGTTTAGGGTTACCGTTTATGGGGGTGATGATTTCTATCTTCACCACCTGTGGGTGGCCCGTTGGGAAGTCCAGGACCCAGTTGCACAGAGCATGATATGATCCTTGACTATTCTCTCAAAGCACTTCATGATGACATAGGTGAGTGCTAAGGGGGATAGTAATTAAGTTCAGTTACCTTTGCCTTCTTGGGTATAGGAACAATGGTGGCCATCTTAAAGGGACAGCAGACTGGGACAGGGAGAGACTGAATATGCATGTAAACACACCAGCCAGCTGGTCTGCGCATGCTCAGAGGACACGGCTAGGGATGCTGTCTGTGCCAGCAGCCTTGCGAGGGTTAACATGTTTAAATGTTTTACTCACGTTGGCCATGAAGAAGGAGAGCCCATAGTCCTTGGTAGTGGGCCGCGTCGGTGGCACTGTGTTATCTTTTGTAACTAACAGAATAATCATCTGTTTTCTTTGTTGCCTCAATGTACCCGGTCATACTGAATAAATAATTTAAAACCCTGTGTTACAGCAATCCAAACAAAAAAACACTTGTACAGTTCCCTTCTCTCATGGTTACAGTAAATCATTAGTTACCACCCAAAGCATTACCAGGACATCTGACCTCATGCTGTATCCTGAAGAACACTATTCTTCCAATGTTTAATTATTTAAGACTAATGGCCCCAGCTGAGGAGTCTGTTTGGGAGGTAAAGAATGTGTTCTGGAAAGATGGAGTGTTTTTCCCCAAAAAACTTACAGGTCTAAATCTCTATTTTAGCTGATGTCTGGTGCTCCACCTTTGGGCTCAGTTGCTTGGTGTTTTTGCCAGAAAGACTGAGGTTGTTTGTAGACAAATCCTCCTTGGGGAGGACAACTGGAGGTTAAGTAGACCTGAATCTCAAATAAATTGATGAGTGACATATTTGTCATCATACAATTTAGAATATACAGAGATATATATGTATTTTATTTGACTATGATATTTGAAAGTTAATGTAGTGTAGTTTGGCAATGACACTCGTTTTCAAGGAACAGCAGTGAATTCTCATCTTATAGCTAACAATTTCAGACCACTTTGCATCTTCACTAGCCAAAAACAATACAGAAAATGTTAACAGGTAATTAAATCTATAATTTGGCAATTAGCTTAGGCTTAATCAGCTTTATCAGCAAGCATAGCTGACTTTTTGAATTAATAAATAGTTAGTTTATTCAGAGCACTTATGGCAATGAGTGCAAACATAGTCCATTTACTTATCTTAACCAACATTTTCTCCAACATGTCACTGATATTTTTAATGATTATGAATTTAGTTATTTTGGACTTGTTAGGCAAAAGTATATGAAGTAAACAAATCAGCTGTTAAACAACTATGAAAAAGATCTGTGAAGAATCTGAAAAAGAAACCCAGATATTGTGGATTTCTGAATCACCTTCATCTTGAGATAATGTTAATTCCACCCACCGTATTAATAAATGCTCTCTACCAAACACTATGTGCAGAAGCAACAGCAGCTCCATTCGCCCAGGTTCAAAATAATAATAATTTTTTGGGGCCGCCATCTGTTTTCTTTGGCATTTATTTTCATATATACAGTATATATATATATAAATACCCCTTTTCTAGTATCCAATTGGTAGTTACAGTCTTGTCCCATCGCTGCAACTCTCATACGGACTTGAGAGAGGTGAAGTTCGAGAACCGTACATCCTCCGAAACACAACCCAGCCAAGCTGCACTGCTTCTTGACAGTCCGCTAAACCCGGAAGCCAGCCACACCAATGTGTTGGAGGGAACACCGTACACCTGGTGACCATGTCAGCGTGCATTGTGCCCAGCCCGCCACAGGAGTTGCTAGTGCGCATTGGGACAAGAACATCCCTGCCGGCAAAACCCAGACAACGCTGGGCCAATTGTGTGCCGCCCCATGGGTCTCCCGGTCGCGAACCAGCTGCGACAGAGCCTGGACTCGTACCTGGATCTCTAGTGGTACAGCTAGCACTGCAATGCAGTGCCTTAGACCACTGCTCCACTCAGGAGGCCCTCTTTAGCATTTATTGTCGGTGTATCTAAAAATATGATTGAGTAATTTCTTTATATGAACATTATAGTTTTGTGAGGGCACCCAAACCATAACCATATGAATGGTTTAAAATGCATATTCAAAGGCTTTGATCTCCCTGTTCGCTAGGGTCTGAGTTAACGTGCGGATACATGGTGATGGATTTTCCACATCGACACCCCTGCACCCCTACACCATTCCAACACCACCCTCCCAACTCAAAGGTACATGTTCTGGCATCTCAGGATGATAGGCAGACAAAGTAGGCCTCAATATACTCTGTGTTTCTGCACCGTAACACTGCACAGCAGATTGGGTGTCACAGTAGGTCAGACAGAATGTCTGTAGCCTCAGATTCCCCGAAGTTGAATGCCTCTGGAGTCTGGACAAACTCATATTTTAATGTTACAAGCTTTTTCTTATTATCTAGATGCTCCCAAAACTAAGGGAGCAATATAGAGCACTTCCATAGAGTGGAACTGAGGATAAATAGTATTGTGGCATTGTCTTTGTGCTAACACAATGAAAGTTCAATCGCTGATCTATAACAAATAAAGCTGAAACATTATACAATAAATCAAAGTTTATTTGTCATGTGCGCAGAATACAACAGGTGTAGTAGACCTTACAGTGAAATGCTTACTAACAGGCTCTAACCAACAGTGCAAAAAAGGTATTAGGTGAACAATAGGTAAGTAAAGAAATAAAACAGTACAAAGACAGTGAAAAATAACAGCGAGGCTATATACAGTAGCGAGGCTATAACAGTAGCGAGGCCACATACAGGTACCGGTTAGTCGGACTGATTGAGGTAGTATGTACATGTAGATATGGTTAAAGTGACTATACATACAGTGGGGCAAAAAGTATTTAGTCAGCCACCAATTGTGCAAGTTCTCCCACTTAAAAATATGAGAGAGGCCTGTAATTTTCACCATAGGTACACTTCAACTATGACAGACAAAATGAGAAAAAAAATCCAGAAAAATCACATTGTAGGATTTTTAATGAATTTATTTGCAAATTATGGTGAAAATAAGTATTTCGTGACCTACAAACAAGCAAGATTTCTGGCTCTCACAGACCTGTAACTTCTTCTTTAGGTGGCTCCTCTGTCCTCCACTCGTTATCTGTATTAATGGCACCTGTTTGAACTTGTTATCAGTATAAAAGACACCTTTCCACAACCTCAACCTTTCAACCTTTCCCAAACTCCACTATGGCCAGGACAAAAGACCTGTCATAGGACACCAGAAACAAAATTGTAGACCTGCACCAGGCTGGGAAGACTGAATCTGCAATAGGTAAGCAGCTTGGTTTGAAGAAATCAACTGTGGGAGCAATTATTAGGAAATGGAAGACATACAAGACCACTGATATTCTCCCTCGATCTGGGGCTCCACGCAAGATCTCACCCCGTGGGGTCAAAATGACCACAAGAACTGTGAGCAAAAACCCCAGAACCACACGGGGGAACCTAGTGAATGACCTGCAGAGAGCTGGGACCAAATTAACAAAGCCTACCATCAGTAACACACTACGCCGCCAGGGACTCAAATCCTGCAGTGCCAGACGTCCCCCTGCTTAAGCCAGTACATGTCCAGGCCCGTCTGAAGTTTGCTAGAGAGCATTTGGATGATCCAGAAGAAGATTGGGAGAATGTCATATGGTCAGATGAATCCAAAATATAACTTTTTGGTAAAAACTCAACTCGTTGTGTTTGGAGGACAAAGAATGCTGAGTTGCATCCAAATAACACCATACCTACTGTGAAGCATGGGCGTAGAAACTTCATGCTTTGGGGCTGTGTTTCTGCAAAGGGACCAGGACGACTGATCCGTTTAAAGGAAAGAATGAATGGGGCCATGTATCGTGAGATTTTGAGTGAAAACCTCCTTCCATCAGCAAGGGCATTGAAGATGAAACGTGGCTGTGTCTTTCAGCATGACAATGATCCCAAACACACCGCCCGGGCAACGTAGGAGTGGCTTCGTAAGAAGCATTTTAAGGTCCTGGAGTGGCCTAGCCAGTCTCCAGATCTCAACCCCATAGAAAATCTTTGGAGGGAGTTGAAAGTCCGTGTTGCCCAGCAACAGCAACAAAACATCACTGCTCTAGAGGAGATCTGCATGGAGGAATGGGCCAAAATACCAGCAACAGTGTGTGAAAACCTTGTGAAGACTTACAGAAAACGTTTGACCTCTGTCATTGCCAACAAAGGGTATATAACAAAGTATTGAGATAAACTTTTGTTATTGACCAAATACTTATTTTCCACCATAATTTGCAAATTAATTAATTAAAAATCCTACAATGTGATTTTATGGAGAAAAAAAAATCTAATTTTGTCTGTCATCTTTGAAGTGTACCTATGATGAAAATTACAGGCCTCTCTCACCTTTTTAAGTGGGAGAACTTGCACAATTGGTGGCTGACTAAATACTTTTTTGCCCCACTGTATATGATAAACAGAGAGTAGCAGTAGCGTAAAATAGGGGTTGGCGGGTGGCAATGCAGATAGCCCGGTTAGCCAATGTGCGGAGGCACTGGTTGGTCGGGCCAATTTTTTTATTTCACCTTTATTTAAAGGCTAGTTGAGAACAATTTCTCTAGTGCCTTGCGGTCGGAGGCCAGGCAATTACTGTACCAGGCAGTGATGCAACCAGTCAGGATGCTCTCGATGTTGCAGCTGTAGAATCTTTTGAGGATCTGCGGACCTATGCCAAATCTTTTTAGTTTTCTGAGGGGGGAATAGGCTTGTCGTGCCCTCTTCACGACTGTCTTAGTGTGTTTAGACCATTCTAGTTTGTTGTTGATGTGGACACCAAGGAACTTGATGCTCTCAACTTGCTCCACTACAGCCCCGTCGATGAGAATGGGGGCGTGCTCGGTCCTCCTTTTCCTGTAGTTCACAATCATCTCCTTAGTCTTGGTTACGTTGAGAGATAGGTTGTTATTCTGGCACCACCTGGCCAGGTCTCTGTCCTCCTCCCTGTAGACTGTCTCGTCGTTATCGGTGATCAGGCCTACCACTGTTGTGTCGTCTGCAAACTTGATGGTGTTGGAGTCGTGCCTGGCCATGCAGTCGTGGGTGAACAGGAGGTTCAAGGGGGGTACTGAGCATGCACCCATGGGGGGCTCCAGTGTTGAGGATCAGCATAGCAGATGTGTTGCTACCTACCCTCGCCACCTGGGGGTGGCCCGTCAGGAAGTCCTGGATCCAGTTGCAGAGGGAGGTGTTTAGTCCCAGGATCCTTAGTTTAGTGATGAGCTTGAGGGTACTATGGTGTTGAACGCTGAGCTGTAATCAGTGAACAGCATTCTCACATAGGTGTTCCTTTTGTCCAGGTGGGAAAGGGTAGTGTGGAGTGCAATAGAGATTGCATCATCTGTGGATCTGTTTGGGCGGTATGCAAATTGGAGTGGATCTAGGGTTTCTGGGATAATGGTGTTGATGTGAGCCCTTACCAGCCTTTCAAAACACTTCATGTCTACGGGCGTGAGTGTTACGGGTCTGTAGTCATTTAGGCAGGTTGCTTCTTATTCTTGGGCACAGGGACTATAGTGGTCTGCTTGAAACATGTTGGTATTACAGATTCAATCAGGGACATGTTGAAAATGTCAGTGAAGACACCTGCCAGTTGGTCAGCACATGCCCGGAGCAGACGTCCTGATAATCCTTCTGGCCCCTCAGCCTTGTGAATGTTGACCTGTTTAAAGGTCTTTCTCATGTCGGCTATGGAGAGAATGATCATGCAGTCATCCGGAACAGCTGATACTCTCATGCATGCCTCGGTGTTGCTTGCCTCGATGCGAGCATAGAAGTGATTTAGCTCATCTGGTAGGCTCGTGTCACTGGGCAGCTCGCAGCTGTGCTTTCCCTTTGTAATCTGTAATAGTTGTCAAGTCCTGCAACATAAGACAATGTCATTTTGAACATTTAACACGATCAGTAAAAGACAGCATGATTAAAGTTGCAGCAATGCCTCCACAATTTCCTAGTTGCTAAAACTCTAATAGTTTGCCTAATTTTAATTTATGATACAAAATAAGCTAGTATAGTGTAGAGAATCTTCGTACCATCTAAATGGCTGGAAAATCTATTTTCCAAAACCCAATGTTAAGGTTTTCTTCCGGTGAAAGAGAGGAGGACCAAAATGCAGCGTGGTTATCTCGATACATCTTTAAGAATATAACGAACAATACAAAAACACTAAACGTAACGTGACGTGAAAAACCTAAACAGCCCTATCTGGTGCAAACAAACACAGAGACAGGAACAATCACCCACGAAACACTCAGACAGTCAGCCAGGCAGATCATGGCTGAATGGCGGATCCTGGCAGACTGGCGGATCCTGGCAGACTGGCGGATCCTGGCAGACTGGCGGCTCTGGCGGATCCTGGCTGACCGGCGGCTCTGGCTGCTCCATGCTGACCGGCGGCTCTGGCTGATCCATGCTGACCGGCGGCTCTGGCTGCTCCATGCTGACCGGCGGCTCTGGCTGCTCCATGCTGCGGCTCTGGCTGCTCCATGCTGACCGGCGGCTCTGGCTGCTCCATGCTGACCGGCGGCTCCATGCAGACTGGCAGCTCTGGCTGCTCCATGCAGACTGGCAGCTCTGGCAGCTCCTTGCAGACTGGCAGCTCTGGCAGCTCCTTGCAGACTGGCAGCTCCTTGCAGACTGGCAGCTCCTTGCAGACTGGCAGCGCTGGACAGGCGGGAGACTCCGGCAGCGCTGGACAGGCGGGAGACTCCGGCAGCGCTGGACAGGCGGGAGACTCCGGCAGCGCTGGACAGGCGGGAGACTCCGGCAGCGCTGGACAGGCGGGAGACTCCGGCAGCGCTGGACAGGCGGGAGAGGCTCTGGCAGCGGCAGCGCTGGACAGGCGGGAGACTCCGGCAGCGCTGGACAGGCGGGAGACTCCGGCAGCGCTGGACAGGCGGGAGACTCCGGCAGCTGGACAAGCGGGAGACTCCGGCAACGCTGGAGAGGAGGAAGGCTCTGGCAGCGCTGGACAGGCGGGAGACTACGGCAGCGCTGGACAGGCGGGAGACTCCGGCAGCGCTGGACAAGCGGGAGACTCCGGCAACGCTGGAGAGGAGGAAGGCTCTGGCAGCGCTGGACAGGCGAGGCGCACTGTAGGCCTGATGCGTGGTGCTGGCACTGGTGGTACTGGGCAGGAACAATCACCCACGAAACACTCAAAGAATATGGCTGCCCAAATATGGTTCCCAATCAAATCAAATCAAATCAAATTTTATTTGTCACATACACATGGTTAGCAGATGTTAATGCGAGTGTAGCGAAATGCTTGTGCTTCTAGTTCCGACAATGCAGTAATTACGAACAAGTAATCTAACTAACAATTCCAAAAAACTGCTGTCTTATACACAGTGTAAGGGGATAAAGAATATGTACATAAGGATATATGAATGAGTGATGGTACAGAGCAGCATAGGCAAGATACAGTAGATGATATCGAGTACAGTATATACATATGAGATGAGTATGTAAACCAAGTGGCATAGTTAAAGTGGCTAGTGATACATGTATTACATAAGGATGCAGTCGATGATATAGAGTACAGTATCTACGTATGCATATGAG
The DNA here is from genome assembly GCF_018296145.1 of Oncorhynchus tshawytscha. NCBI lineage: Eukaryota > Metazoa > Chordata > Actinopteri > Salmoniformes > Salmonidae > Oncorhynchus > Oncorhynchus tshawytscha. The sequence goes on from NC_056442.1 coordinate 33,109,830, forward strand.
ATGAATAATGTAGGGTAAGTAACATTATATAAGGTAGCATTGTTTAAAGTGGCTAGTGATATATTTACATCATTTCCCATCAATTCCCATTATTAAAGTGGCTGGAGTAGAGTCAGTGTCATTGACAGTGTGTTGGCAGTAGCCACTCAATGTTAGTGGTGGCTGTTTTTAACAGTCTGATAGCCTTGAGATAGAAGCTGTTTTTCAGTCTCTCGGTCCCAGCTTTGATGCACCTGTACTGACCTCGCCTTCTGGATGACAGCGGGGTGAACAGGCAGTGGCTCGGGTGGTTGATGTCCTTGATGATCTTTATGGCCTTCCTGTAGCATCGGGTGGTGTAGGTGTCCTGGAGGGCAGGTAGTTTGCCCCGGTGATGCGTTGTGCAGACCTCACTACCCTCTGGAGAGCCTTATGGTTGAGGGCGGTGCAGTTGCCATACCAGGCGGTGATACAGCCCGCCAGGATGCTCTCGATTGTGCATCTGTAGAAGTTTGTGAGTGCTTTTGGTGACAAGCCAAATTTCTTCAGCCTCCTGAGGTTGAAGAGGCGCTGCTGCGCCTTCCTCACGATGCTGTCTGTGTGAGTGGACCAATTCAGTTTGTCTGTGATGTGTATGCCGAGGAACTTAAAACTTGCTACCCTCTCCACTACTGTTCCATCGATGTGGATGGGGGTGTTCCCTCTGCTGTTTCCTGAAGTCCACAATCATCTCCTTAGTTTTGTTGACGTTGAGTGTGAGGTTATTTTCCTGACACCACACTCCGAGGGCCCTCACCTCCTCCCTGTAGGCCGTCTCGTCGTTGTTGGTAATCAAGCCTACCACTGTTGTGTCGTCCGCAAACTTGATGATTGAGTTGGAGGCGTGCGTGGCCACGCAGTCGTGGGTGAACAGGGAGTACAGGAGAGGGCTCAGAACGCACCCTTGTGGGGCCCCAGTGTTGAGGATCAGCGGGGAGGAGATGTTGTTGCCTACCCTCACCACCTGGGGGCGGCCCGTCAGGAAGTCCAGTACCCAGTTGCACAGGGCGGGGTCGAGACTCAAGGTCTCGAGCTTGATGACGAGCTTGGAGGGTACTATGGTGTTGAATGCCGAGCTGTAGTCGATGAACAGCATTCTCACATAGGTATTCCTCTTGTCCAGATGGGTTAGGGCAGTGTGCAGTGTGGTTGAGATTGCATCGTCTGTGGACCTATTTGGGCGGTAAGCAAATTGGAGTGGGTCTAGGGTGTCAGGTAGGGTGGAGGTGATATGGTCCTTGACTAGTCTCTCAAAGCACTTCATGATGACGGATGTGAGTGCTACGGGCGGTAGTCGTTTAGCTCAGTTACCTTAGCTTTCTTGGGAACAGGAACAATGGTGGCCCTCTTGAAGCATGTGGGAACAGCAGACTGGTATAGGGATTGATTGAATATGTCCGTAAACACACCGGCCAGCTGGTCTGCGCATGCTCTGAGGGCGCGGCTGGGGATGCCGTCTGGGCCTGCAGCCTTGCGAGGGTTAACACGTTTAAATGTCTTACTCACTTCGGCTGCAGTGAAGGAGAGACCGCATGTTTTCGTTGCAGGCCGTGTCAGTGGCACTGTATTGTCCTCAAAGCGGGCAAAAAAGTTATTTAGTCTGCCTGGGAGCAAGACATCCTGGTCCGTGACTGGGCTGGGTTTCTTCCTGTAGTCCGTGATTGACTGTAGACCCTGCCACATGCCTCTTGTGTCTGAGCCGTTGAATTGAGATTCTACTTTGTCTCTGTACTGGCGCTTAGCTTGTTTGATAGCCTTGCGGAGGGAATAGCTGCACTGTTTGTATTCAGTCATGTTACCAGACACCTTGCCCTGATTAAAAGCAGTGGTTCGCGCCTTCAGTTTCACACGAATGCTGCCATCAATCCACGGTTTCTGGTTAGGGAATGTTTTAATCGTTGCTATGGGAACGACATCTTCAACGCACGTTCTAATGAACTCGCACACCGAATCAGCGTATTCGTCAATGTTGTTGTCTGACGCAATACGAAACATCTCCCAGTCCACGTGATGGAAGCAGTCTTGGAGTGTGGAGTCAGCTTGGTCAGACCAGCGTTGGACAGACCTCAGCGTGGGAGCCTCTTGTTTTAGTTTCTGTCTGTAGGCAGGGATCAACAAAATGGAGTCGTGGTCAGCTTTTCCAAAAGGGGGGCGGGGCAGGGCCTTATATGCGTCGTGGAAGTTAGAGTAACAATGATCCAGGGTCTTTCCACCCCTGGTTGCGCAATCGATATGCTGATAAAATTTAGGGAGTCTTGTTTTCAGATTAGCCTTGTTAAAATCCCCAGCTACAATGAATGCAGCCTCCGGATAAATCGTTTCCAGTTTGCAGAGAGTTAAATAAAGTTCGTTCAGAGCCATCGATGTATCTGCTTGGGGGGGGGGATATATACGGCTGTGATTATAATCGAAGAGAATTCTCATGGTAGATAATGCGGTCTACATTTGATTGTGAGGAATTCTAAATCAGGTGAACAGAAGGATTTGAGTTCCTGTATGTTTCTTTCATCACACCATGTCACGTTGGCCATGAGGCATACGCCCCCGCCCCTCTTCTTACCAGAAAGATGTTTGTTTCTGTCGGCGCGATGCGTGGAGAAACCCGCTGGCTGCACCGCTTCGGATAGCGTCTCTCCAGTTAGCCATGTTTCCGTGAAGCATAGAACGTTACAGTCTCTGATGTCCCTCTGGAATGCTACCCTTGCTCGGATTTCATCAACCTTGTTGTCAAGAGACTGGACATTGGCAAGAAGAATGCTAGGGAGTGGTGCACGGTGTGCCCGTCTCCGGAGTCTGACCAGAAGACCGCTTCGTTTCCCTCTTTTTCTGAGTCGTTTTTTTGGGTCGCTGCATGTAATCCACTCCGTTGTCCTGGTTGTAGGCAGAACACAGGATCCGCGTCGCGAAAAACATATTCTTGGTCGTACTGATGGTGAGTTGACGCTGATCTTATATTCAGTAGTTCTTCTCGGCTGTATGTAATGAAACCTAAGATGACCTGGGGTACTAGTGTAAGAAATAACACGTAAAAAAACAAAAAACTGCATAGTTTCCTAGGAACGCGAAGCGAGGCGGCCATCTCTGTCGGCGCCGGAAGTATTATCAGAGATAAATCAACGATAAATCAACGATAAATCAACGATAAATCAACGATAAACACCTGCCTCTGATTGAGAACCATTCTAGGCAACCATAGACTTACCTAGACAACTCTACTATACCACAATCCCATAACCTACAAAAACCCCAAGACAAAATACACCACATAAACAACCCATGTCACACCCTGGCCTGACCAAAATAATAACGAAAACACCCAAAATATTGTTGTGTCACGGTCGTCCTCCTCTTCATCTGAAGAGGAGAGGCGAGATGGATCGGAGGACCAAAATGCGGCGTGGTATCTGTTCATCATTAATTTTAATACAGAAAACACTGAACACTGAAACCCTATACAAAAACAATAAATGAAAATACAACCGTGAAGCTAATGCAAACTGCGCTGAAACAAGCAATCAACATAGACAATCACCCACAAACAAACAGTGCAACCCAGGCTACCTAAGTATGATTCTCAATCAGAGACAACTAATGACACCTGCCTCTGATTGAGAACCATACTAGGCCGAAACAAAGAAATCCCAAATCATAGAAAATCAAACATAGACTGCCCACCCAACTCACGCCCTGACCATACAAAATAAATACAAAAAAAAGGAAATCAAAGGTCAGAACGTGACATGTTGTTTCAGCTGTTTGAAACTGGTGTACAAAACTGAAAGTAAAATACGCAAAAACAAAACTTAAGATCGGGAAGCATAGAAATAAAGCACATTGTACAATTCTACCAGGTCTTAGACTACATGTAGCTTTCAAGTAGAATGATAGATCTATAACCCACATTTCTATGGGAATTTGGTAGGGTCCCCCAAAAAGTTACTTGCCACTCTAAGTCTAATTAGTATAATAATGCCTGTATTAGACTAGACATGTCCAAACCAAACATACAGAGAAAGTTAAAGACTTTGCTATAATTGCCTGAGAACCTGCAAACTCTCCGATAGTGCCTGATGTACAGCATGGATAAGTTACAAGATTATCTAACTAGATGCACACAATATACTATAGATACAAGCATTAAAACAATAACAAAAACACTATATATTAAAGGAAAATTCCACCCAAAAATCTTTTAGTATTTGTTTCATTAGTCAGTTGTTGATATATACCCAAAATGTTTTGCATGTCAGTAATCAAGTTTTCAAGATCTATAACGTTCAATATACAGAAATACAACCGGTATGATGCATTTTAGAGACCAACGGAGTTACAGCATAGGTCATAACTGCACCTTAAAATGACCCCAACTCAGTGAAGCGTATCTGGCTTATCTTCCTGTGTTGGCTGCTAATGTGCACATAAGCGCAATCAGGCTTACATGGACATTAGCAGAGTAATTAAGCTAACAAATGAGTAATTGCAGTCTAATTTTGACACACGCAAACCTGTGAACAATCTATTACAGATCTAGACCTCCACAAGAACTCTAACAGGGTGTGTATGAAGCTTCAAGAGGAATAATGTGATATATTACTGTAGATATTATTTTTGTTTTTTTATACAGTTTAATGTTGTACTCGAGGAATACAGTTAAACATGTTTTTATGCATTCAGTGTGAAATAATAAATGTACTGGTCATCGCAGTAAAAGGATTAACACTTCTCAGCCCCCAGACATAATCATAACAACAGACAGACCAGTTAAAAGCTTAGTATTATTGTACATAAAAGGTGGAGGTAATAAATGTATTTTTGATGAAGGGTATGTTTAATCCACAAAATATTATGTGAAACAACTGGACATCATATGACCTCTGGGGTTGACAGAGAAAAGGACAAGGGACCTAAAACACATGAGATACATTTCTCAAGTTAAAGTCTACTTAAATATTTAAGCTATATACAACCCTTGCATATTATATCCCAAGCAACAATTTAGTCAAATGATCAAGTATGTCCTGAGCTATGATTGCTTTTGTGAGGAATTCCTATGGTCTTGGTCCTACCGAACAATGGAGCTAGTGGTTTTCGTTGGATGGGTTCTCTTTGGCCCCGCTCTAACAGATATTGATTGAATCTATTTAAAGAAGTTCAGTAATTATCTGACACCTAAGACACGTGTTGGTTTCATGAAACACAAATTATTTTTTGTCTGTTTCAGTGTCAGCACCTGGTACTCCTAGTCTCAATGAAAACAACCTGGAGCTCGTACTACACACCTTCACATCTGGAAACTAACTAGACCTTCCTGTTGTGCGGGGGAGGGGGGTTGCACGTTTGCTAATTTGATCAGGGACCAATGTGTATTCAGTATCCGTTCAGTATGCATGTAGTGTCAGTATCCATTCTCCTATCAGAAACATATAGGCTTTATCAGTAGCATGTAGAGTGAAGTTTTTAAAAAAGCAAGTCCACAAGATGGTGCAGCGCTACTCTTACGTTCTTTGGAGAAAACCCTGCCTACACATTTCCAGAGTTGCAGAGAGTTCCAGAGCTCACGGCCACGGTACAGATGGCTGTTCCCTTCAGTTAGAATGTCAATATAGAGCCCCATTGTCACCGTTGGACGAACACAGCAGAGCAGAGCAGACCAGAGCTGAACAGAACAGGGTCCACTGGCAAGCCTCCAGAACACTCTGCAGACGCCCAGACCACACTCCAGATGTTGTTCATCTGAAATTACATTACTGCATCCACGAGATATGGTCCAAAGTGTGTCTCGTCCAACATCCAAGCCCAGGCAACCGCCATGAAGTGGCCGATGAATACTGGTCAGAGTAGAACCAGGTCTAGGCAACAGAACGGGCGAGTCATGTTTGAAATTAAGTTTTGCAAGGATTTTTAGGTTTAAGTACATTTCATCCATCTTATTCAATTCAAAGTGCGTGTAGCAGCTGACTGCATGCTCTTGTTGGAGTTTTTTCCCTCTTATTCTTCAGCCTTTGTGGTTACATTCTTGTCATACTTTCACTGACATGCATGTTTTAGGTCTAACCTCCTAGGGGTAATGTTCTCATTAACCAATGGCAGGTGTTGGCTCGCAAAAACATAGCCTGAAGGCCTGTAGCCTAATCTATTAATGAAAAGGTATTCCTTAGAATATCTGAGTATTTCTGCAGTCAAATTTCAGGTTTAGAATCATCTTTGGATAGTAGCCACAGTACAAGACTTCGCTAAACTTTGGGGGTTGGGTGACTGCTATTGTAGGCCACTGTAGATGATGACCCTGCTTTTCCTTTAAAGGAAATTCTGGGTCACGTTCAGGGTATTCAAATGTCATCGGTTTCCCAGGGCTATGGGAACTAAATAATGAGCTTATCAACTTCAGAGTTCACCATGGTAGACATTTCTGCCCTTTGAAACAGTCTCTATGAGCTGGGCAGTCTTTCTCATTGTTATATAATGAAAAGGTCTCTATGAGCCGGGCGGTCTTTCTCATTGTTTTATCCCATGAAACAAGCTGCCAGACAAGAGAAGTAGACAAGTGCATTATATGTCATGGCATTACAGTACAATCAATCTGCTCACCTCTGACCTAATATACATAATTCCACTTAACGTTTGACATTTTCTATCTACAAAATCCACACTATTTCCATGGTATTCTGCCTACTTCACACCAACCTGCCACATCCAAACTCTCTCTCTCTCTCCATCTTGGTATTTGGTATTTTATTAGGATTCTCATTAACTGTTGCAAAAGCAGCAGCTACTCTTCCTGGGTCCATCTAGCCTATACCTCCATCCCTTCCCTTCCCAACAAAAATAACATAATTGGCTAACTTAAGCGAAGAAATTATATCAGATTCATAATACTAAATGATAATATTAGAATGTTTGGGGAATGTTTGAGCTGGGACTTATCAGCATCTTATCAGATTTCTCAGGGCTTCTAGAAGACATGGAGGCATGCAGGTCCGGCAGGGTGCCACCAGAGAGTGGCCGGAAGAGAGAAAGAGAGAGATTGAGAGAGAAAGCAGGCTTCTGGCAGAGTTTATAGGTGATATAAGTCACGGGTGCACCTCAGCCACGCTAAAGGTACTAAACGATATCATAACCGCCATCAATAAAAGACAGTACTGTGCAGCCGTCTTCATCGACCTGGCCAAGGCTTTCGACTCTGTCAATCACCATATTCTCATCGGCAGACTCAGTAGCCTCGGTTTTTCTAATGATTGCCTTGCCTGGTTCTCCAACTACTTTTCAGAAAGAGTTCAGTGTGTCAAATCAGAGGGCATGTTGTCCGGTCCTCTGGCAGTCTCTATGGGGGTGCCACAGGGTTCAATTCTCGGGCCAACTCTTTTCTCTGTATATATCAATGATGTTGCTCTTGCTGCGGGCGATTCCCTGATCCACCTCTACGCAGACGACACCATTCTGTATACTTCTGGCCCTTCCTTGGACACTGTGCTATCTAACCTCCAAACGAGCTTCAATGCCATACAACACTCCTTCCGTGGCTTCCAACTGCTCTTAAACGCAAGTAAAAGCAAATGCATGCTTTTCAACCATTCGCTGCCTGCACCCGCAAGCCCGACTAGCATCACCACCCTGGATGGTTCCGACCTAGAATATGTGGACATCTATAAGTACCTAGGTGTCTGGCTAGACTGCAAACTCTCCTTCCAGACTCATATCAAACATATCCAATCCAAAATCAAATCTAGAATCGGCTTTCTATTCCGCAACAAAGCCTCCTTCACTCACGCCGCCAAACTTACCCTAGTAAAACTGACTATCCTACCGATCCTCGACTTCGGTGATGTCATCTACAAAATGGCTTCCAATACTCTACTCAGCAAACTGGATGCAGTTTATCACAGTGCCATCCGCTTTGTTACGAAAGCACCTTATACCACCCACCACTGCGATCTGTGTGCTCTAGTCGGCTGGCCCTCGCTACATATTCGTCGCCAGACCCACTGGCTTCAGGTCATCTACAAGTCCATGCTAGGTATCTCAGTTCACTGGTCACGATGGCAACACCCACCCATAGCATGCGCTCCAGCAGGTGTATCTCACTGATCATCCCTAAAGCCAACACCTCTTTTGGCCGCCTTTCCTTCCAGTTCTCTGCTGCCTGTGACTGGAACGAATTGCAAAAATCGTTGAAGTTGGAGACTTTTATCTCCCAACTTTAAACATCTGCTATCTGAGCAGCTAACCGATCGCTGCAGCTGTACATAGTCCATCGGTAAATAGCCCACCCAATTTACCTACCTCATCCCCATACAGTTTTTATTTATTTACTTTGCTGCTCTTTTGCACATCAGTATCTCTACCTGCACATGACCATCTGATCATTTATCACTCCAGTGTTAATCTGCTAAATTGTAATTATTCGCCTACCTCCTCATTCCTTTTGCACACAATGTATATAGACTCTTTTTTAAAAAATGTTTATTTATTTATTTTTCTACTGTGTTATTGACTTGTTTATTGTTTACTCCATGTGTAACTCTGTGTTGCTGTCTGTTCACACTGCTACTCTTTATCTTGGCCAGGTCGCAGTTGCAAATGAGAACGTGTTCTCAACTAGCCTACCTGGTTAAATAAAGGTGAAATAAAATAAAAATAAATGTAAAAAAGATGCTGATGAAACTTCCTCTCAGCATCTCACTGTAAGAGCAACAGGCATGCTTCAGATACCACAGACCATTTAGTGAAACGTTAACACAGTTATGTGTTTCTATCTGGACACAACATGTGGATGATATGATAACTACAGTAAGATCTAGCTAACAACTTCCCTTTCCCTCTCATGTTAAAGAAAAAGACAAAAACTGCCAGAACTATAGAGAACATGTTCAAAATCATTGCTGTAAAAATTACCTCCTGACCCATTATATCATCAGCCATATGCTTAATCCTTTGGCATTAACCCATGTCTCAGAGCTCCATTAAGAACACTGTCACTTATTGTAGCTTTTCATTTCTGATACATACACACTTCCTAGACATTTTTACCACTTCCTTATGTCCCCCATTACAGTCTGCCCCCAGAGCGAGATACAGTGCCACGAATCGATGGCGATGGCTTATTTTAATTAACACCAATGTGGAACAGCAATTTGAAACCTGAGCCAATCCCCTGATAAGCTGGTATGTTCTCACACTAGACCCACTCCAAGAGGAGATACTTGCCAACAATCTGCCTCGCAGAAACAATCGCGAAGGAACTGCCACATCCTCCTTCGGAACCAACTTCAGGCCCTAATCAATCACCATGCAATGGGCTTCCTGACCCATTGGACTCACACGCCAACCACCATCATTCTCTCACCCCCCCTTCTCTTTCTCTCTCTTCTCCCTCCTGAATGTTCGCACCAAGTTGCTACTTCGAGTGAAACTTATAGTACAATAGTCATTCCAGTTTAATAGAATCATAAAAATACTCCACTTATAGTCAGCAGAGGAGGAAAATCGTTGGAGGATTTTTAAAAATGAAACAGTCAGTTTGGACCCATTTGAGAGCTGCATGTCAAATATTTCAGGATTTTAGAGGTTCTGACTAAAGCTTCAGAACAGCCCCTTTATCTGAGAACTTAAGGGATACTATGCATGTTATTACAACCCATCATTTTAAAGGACAACATCAATCTTTGTGAAGTTAGTAGTTCATTGGATGACTATTGCAGCTTTAGGCCATCGATTTCCAGAATCCATGTTCACTTTCGTTAATGGTCCTATTTTGTGGGACTTTTTATTCTGTCATGAGAAAGAGATTTAACTGCAGGAGAATGAGCTTTAGGTATATTTTAAGCAGAGAATAAAACCCCTGATTTTTGTCATTTTAACAGGGCAAATCGATTTCCTTCTGGCATTGACTTCATCTTTCTATTCTCTCCAGAGAAAATGTCAAATAAAGGTCAAGACATTGACACCATGCCAGTACCAGACCATACGGCCCAAGTCAAGGAACCCATGGCAGCATTTCGTTATATGGCTTTCCAGAATCTCAATATTTTTTATCTGAACTGGTACATGAAAGAAAAAAGAAACCTGCATTCTGCTTTCGCTACTATCACTGTTCTTTGTTAAACTTTATGCATCGGCTTCTTGGCGTTCGTCAGAGATTTTTTTCTGGACTGGCACAACAATGATTCATAGAAACATGACAACCTAATCAAGGCATTGTTGTATTTGGCAAACTAATATCAAAACAGACTTTGAATGTCAAATTATGGGGCAGAAAATAAATTGGGAATGGCTGGCTTTAAGAGAATTCCCAGGAGCTATTGAGTGATCTCACCAGAGATTGCCATTGAACTCAAGCCAAATTAAGTGGCCTTGTGGCATTGTAAACGGTGTTTGCTTAATAATACTGTCTACAGTATTGAGTCATATGTTTTATGGTGACACAAACCCAACACTGTGGTGTACTGAAACCACTCTTGGTTATGCTGATGTGTCCATGATGTCTAATGACTAGGGCCTTTCAAAGGGTCATCAAAAATACATTTTGATCCCTGGCGCTGAGAGGAAAAGATAACATAAACAAAAGGGCACCTAATTACAGATAACAGGACTCACACCCTGATCTGTTTCACCTGTCTTTGTGCTTGTCTCCACCCCCCTCAAGGTGTCGGCCATCTTCCCCATTATCCACTGTGTATTTATACCTGTGTTCTCTGTCTGTTACCAGTTAGTTTTGTTTGTGAAACCTACCACCATTTGTTCCCCTGCTCCTGTCTGTTTCCTGCTCCTGTTTCCTAGTCCTTTCCGGTGTTGACCCTTCTGCCTGCCCTGACCCTGAGACTGCCTGCCGTTCTGGTCCCTTTGCACCCTCTCTGGATTACTGACCCTTCTGCCTGCTCTGACCCTGAGACTGTCTGCCGTTCTGGTCCCTTTGCACCCTCTCTGGATTATTGACCCCTGCCTGCTCTGACCCTGAGACTGCCTGCCGTTCTGGTCCCTTTGCACCCTCTCTGGATTACTGACCCCTGCCTGCCCTGACCCTGAGACTGCCTGCCGTTCTGGTCCCTTTGCACCCTCTCTGGATTACTGACCCCTGCCTGCTCTGACCCTGAGACTGCCTGCTCTGACCCTGAGACTGCCTGCCGTTCTGGACCCTTTGCACCCTCTCTGGATTATTGACCCCTGCCTGCTCTGACCCTGAGACTGCCTGCTCTGACCCTGAGACTGCCTGCTCTGACCCTGAGACTGCCTGCTCTGACTGCCTGCCCTGAGACTGCCTGCCGTTCTGGACCCTTTGTACCCTCTCTGGATTACTGACCCCTGCCTGCTCTGACCCTGAGACTGCCTGCCGTTCTGGTCCCTTTGCATCCTCTCTGGATTCTTGACCCCTGCCTGCTCGGACCCTGAGACTGCCTGCTCTGACCCTGAGACTGCCTGCCGTTCTGGACCCTTTGCATCCGCTCTGGATTATTGACCCCTGCCTGCCTTTGACCTGTCGTTTGCCTGCCCCTGTATTAGACATACACTTTTGTTTATTCAACACTGTCTGCATCTGGGTCATACCTGAAACGCAATAGATGGTTATTAATCACAGTTTCTTAAAGATATGGCGATTGACAGAAAGGGTAGATAGTCTCTGTTGTGACGGAAATTACTCGCTATAATGCATTGCTCTTTTTACTTTGGGACATGTTGGCTGCTACCAACTTACAAACAATAGTTGATGTAGTGTGAAGATAAAATGTTGCAGGTATTGTTCCTTCAGAGTAGTGTTTCCAATATTACAAAATAAGGCCGTGTCTCTCAGCCCTGGTCTCTTTATTTTTTTACCATGATGCAATCCATTTCTGTCAATCAGTTTATCCTACAGTGCTGAAAGTTTGATGTTGGATAGCATGATGAAATGGTAATCAAACCTTGATTAATAAGATGGATGCTTAACGGATGAATTGCGGGAGGCCAGCGTCTCATCTGGACATATTTATAGAGCCTTTAAATCTTTTGATTCAGGCTCTGGCAATAGGCAAAGTGATTCTCACATGAATTCCGTTTACATAAGTTGCAAATACATGATTAGCCCAATGATCTCACAATACCATTTTTTGGCCATCGGAGGCCAAGATTTCCTGACTGGTTTATCCAGCTGTGCAGACACCTTGAAAAATCTTTTCCTCCCGAGATCTTGCACTGGAGTGGAGGCTGGCTAAAGGCTGTGGACCACTTTGACTGTTTTACCCTCTGTGGACTACAGAGAAAGGGAGTCAAGAATTTGTGTTTCTGTTGCTCCACGAATTACAAATGAAGGGTCTCATTGCACATAACCTATCTCGAACAGTTGTAAAATTAATGATTTCAGAATATCACACCACAACTCCGACTTCAACTGTACATATGGACGACCGATGTCAGAGCGGAACGGACTAAGATACATAGAGTACAGTATATACATGCATATGAGGTGAATAATGCAAGATATGTAAACATTAAGTGAAATGAGATACTGTAGAATAGTATAGAAAACAGTATATACAGTTGAAGTCGGAAGTTTACAAACACCTTAACCAAATATATTTAAACTCAGTTTCTGACATTTCCTGACATTTAATCCTTGTAAAACTTCCTTGTCTTAGGTCAGTTAGGATCACCACTTTATTTTAAGAATGTGAAATGTCAGAATAGTTGCAGGAATGATTTATTTCAGCTTTTATTTCTTTCATCACATTCCCAGTGGGTCAGAAGTTTACATACACTCAATTAGTATTTGGTAGCATTGCCATTAAATTGTTTAACTTTGGTCTAACGTTTCAGATAGCCTTCCACAAGCTTCCCACAATAAGTTGGGTGTTTATACTTGCATACTATTGTTTGTACAGACGAACGTGGTACCTTCAGGCATTTGGGAATTGCTCCCAAGGATGAACCAGACTTGTTGAGGTCTACACTTTCTTTCTGAGGTCGTGGCTGATTTCTTTTGATTTTCCCATGATGTCAAGCAAAGAGGCACCGAGTTTGAAGGTAGGCCTTGAAGTACATCCACAGGTACACCTCCAATTGAATCACATGATGTCAATTAGCCTATCAGAAGCTTCTAAAGACATGACATAATTTTCTGGAATTTTACAAGCTTAATTTTCCAGTCAACTTAATGTAACTTCTGACCCACTGGAATTGTGATACAGTGAATTATAAGTGAAATAATCTGTCTGTAAACGATTATTCTACTTTGTCTGTAAACAATTATTCTACATTTGTGGAGTGGTTGAAAAACAAGTTTTAATGACTTCAACCTAAGTGTATGTAAACTTCCGACTTCAACTGTAGCTATGAGATGAGTAATACCGGATATGTAAACATTAAGTGACTAAGATACCGTAGAATAGTATAGAATACTGTATATACATAGGAGATCAGTAATGCCAGATATGTAAACATTAAGTGACTAAGATACCGTAGAATAGTATAGAATACTGTATATACATAGGAGATCAGTAATGCCAGATATGTAAACATTAAGTGACTAAGATACCGTAGAATAGTATAGAATACTGTATATACATAGGAGATCAGTAATGCCAGATATGTAAACATTATTAAAGTGACTAGTGTTCCATTCCTTAAAGTGGCAGTGATTTCTAGTCTATGCCTATAGGGAGCAGCATCTATTGTGCTAGTGATGGCTGTTTAAAAGTCTGATGGCCTTGGGATAGAAGTTGTTTTTCAGTCTCCCAGTCACAGTTTTGATGCACCTGTACTGACCTCGCCTTCTGGATTATAACGGGGTGAACAGGCAGTGGCTCGGGTGGTTGATGTCCTTGATCTTTTTGGCCTTCCTGTGACATTGGGGGCTGTAGGTGTCCTGGAGGGCGGGTAGTTTGCCCACGGTGATGCGTTGGGCAGACCGCACCACCCTCTAGAGAGCTTTGCGGTTGTGGGAGGTGCAGGTTGCCATACCAGGTGGTGATACAGCCCAACAGGATGCGTTCAGTTGTGCTTCTGTAGTTAAAGGAATTTAATTCCATTATGTTCATCAACCAATTCAATTAAAACACTCTGCCCATTTCTAAGAATTTGTAAGAAACTTATTTGCATAAAATAGACAGAGACCAGTCTCAAAATCAATCAATAGCGTGTATTCTCGAGAGTGCTCATCATAGTACAATATACATCAGGTTATATACTAAGAATGACATCACAGGTTTTAAAATGTCCTTCATCCACTCCGATACAATGGCAGTATAGTTCACAAACCTTCCCACATTGTCTACCACCTGTTAAATAATCTACTAGCAGCCCAAGGTCTATCCTCTCCCTGGGTAGAGACAGGATGTCCTGTAAGGAACACAATATTCTAGCCGGTCTGATGATAACTCCACAGACAGTCCTTGTTCTAATTCTTGATTATAATTACACACATTATATTCAGTACTATGAATATAATAAGATTCATACATCCATACAGTAACATAGTAGTATTCTGTCTAGTTATAGTTTTAAATTAAATATATACATAATTTAGTCATTATTCATCAAAATCCCATAACATCTGTAAAAGTTTGTACGGGTGAAGCCAAATTTCTTTAGCCTCCTGAGGTTGAAGAGGCCTGTTGCGCCTTCTTTACCACCATTTCAGTTTGTCAGTGATGTGTATGCCAAGGAACGTGAAGCTTTCCACCTTCTCGACTGCAGTCCCATCGATGTAGATAGGGGGTGCACCCTGTGCTGTTTCCTGAAGTCCACGATCATCTCCTTTGTTATTTTGACGTTGAGTGAGAGGTTGTTTTCCAGACACCACACTCCCAAACCCCTCACCTCAAGCCTACTACTGTTGTGTCATTTGCAAACTTGATTATTGAGTTGGAGGCGTGCTTGGCCACGCAGTCATGGGTGAACAGAGAGTACAGTAGGGGGCTGAGCACGCACCCTTGTGGGGCCCCAGTGTTGAGGATCAGTGGAGGTGATGTTTCCTACCTTCACCACCTGGGGGGCGGCTCGTCAGGACACAGTTGCACAGGGCAGGGTTCAACGCCCTGCTCAAGGGCACGTTGACAGATCTCCCACAAGGTCAAAAACGGTGACACGAACCAGCAATCCATCAGCCACCGGCCTGAGCTCCGAACCGCCAGGCCACCAGGCTCCAAGATCCCCCATCCCCCACAGTTCCCCAGGAGCTGCCCCTCAACCAGATTTGTTACATACCAATGCCGTCATCCAACTGTCAATACGAATAGGCCACATTTCAATAACACTTGATTTCAACTTTTTTTGTCTAAACTCAGTGTAAGCCAAGTTAAACAATTCCTTACATAATTGAATGAACACCAGAATATACAACATAAATATACAATTCATCTTATTGCAATAATGTAATTTTATTGCATAAATATAAGATTTATCTTATTGCAATCATGAGGAGTCGCCATTCACTCCACATGTTATTGGTCAAAAGCTCAATATTGTGTGTTCATTACACATACTGGGTTCACTAATTACCCAAAGGATTTAATAGAGAGGTGTTTTAATACATTGTGCCATTCTGTCATAATGTTTATGTTACAGTCGGAAAACATCTGTACAAATTGTTAGGGTTGTATATCTATCTTGTCATTATGGACAATTAAGCCACTCCATTAAAAAAACGAAGTATGTTTTTAATCAATCAGTTTGGCTTTTAGAAACTGAGAATGTCCTCAAAGACTGTAGATGGAGGTTGTCACACCCTGATCTGTTTCACCTGTCTTTGTGTTCGTCTCCACCCCCCTCCAGGAGTCGCCCATCTGCCCCATTATCCCCTTTGTATTTACACTGGCAACACAAAGTATGTGAACCCTTTGGATCTGGATTTCTGCAAAAATTGTTCATACAATTTGATCTGATCTTCATCTAAGATCGAGATTGGAGATGTTGGTTAGAGCTGCCCTGCCTCGAACAAAAGAGATCTCAGAAGACGTAAGATTATGAATTGTTGACTTGCATAAAGCTGGAAAGGTTTACAAAAGTACTTCTAAAAGCCTTGGTGTTCATCAGTCCACGGTAAGATAAATTGTCTATAAATGGAGAAAGTTCAGCACTGTTGCTACTTTCCCTAGGAGTGGCCGTCCTGCAAAGAGGACTGCAAGAGCACAGCACAGAATGATCATTGAGGTTAAGAAGAATCCTAGAGTGTCAGCTAAAGACTTACAGAAATCTCTGGAACAAGCTAACATCTCTGATGACGAGTAAAACACTAAACAAGAATGGTGTTCATGGGAGGACACCACGGAAGAAGCCACTGCTGTCCAAAAAAAACATTGCTGCACGTCTGAAGTTCGTAAAAGAGCATCTGGATGCAAAATATTCTTTGGACAGATTAAACTACAGTTGAGTTGTTTGGAAGGAACACACAACACTGTGTGGCGAAAAGAAGGCACACCAACATCAAAACCTCATCTCAACAGTAAAGTATGCATCATAGTTTGGGCTGCTTTGCTGCCTCAGGGCCTGGACAGCTTGCTATCATTAACGGGAAAATGAATTCCCAAGTTCATCAAGACATTTTGCTGGAGAATGTAAGGCTATCTGTCCGCGAATTGAAGCTCAACAGAAGTTGGGTGATGCAACAGGACAATGGCCCAAAACACAAAAAATACGTCTTCTGGAGTAGCCCAGTCAGAGTCCTGACCCCAACCCGATTGAGATGCTGTGGCATGACCTCAAGAGAGCGGTTCACACCAGACATCCCAAGAATATTGCTGAACTGACACAGTTTTGTAAAGAGGAATGGTACAATATTCTTCCTGACCGTTGTGCAGGTCTAATCCGCAACTACGTTTGGTTGAGGTTATTGCTGCCAAAGGAGGGTCAACCAGTTATTAAATCTAAGGTTTTAAATACTATTTCCAGCCTGCACTGTGAATATTTACACGGTGTGTTTACTAAAGACATGAAAACGTATAATTGTTTGTGGATCTACCCATCCCGGATCCGGGAGAATTGTCATCAACTGACATTAAGTAGCATAACACAACGGACAAAAAATCTTACTAGAACATACTAATATTCATGAAATCACAAGTGAAATATATTCAAACACAGCTTAGCATTTTGTTAATCACCCTGTCATCTCAGATTTTGAAAATATGCTTTACAGCCAAAGCAAGACAAGCATTTGTGTAAGTTTATCGATAGCCTAGCATAGCATTATGCCTAGCTAGCAGCAGGCAATCTGGTCACGAAAATCAGAAAAGCAATCAAATTAAATCGTTTACCTTTGATGAGCTTCGGATGTTTTCACTCACGAGACTCCCAGTTAGATAGCAAATGTCCCTTTTTTCCAGAAAAAAATATTTTTGTAGCCAAAAATAGCTCCGTTAGTTCTTCAGGTTTGGCTGAGAAAACGACCGGAAATTGTGGTCATGACAACACCGAATAATATCGACAGAAACATGGCAAATGTGGTTTATAATCAATCCTCAAGGTGTTTTTCAAATATCTATTAGATAATATATCAACCGGGATAGAGCTTTTTTCAGTAAGACCGGGTGGAAAAATGGCTACCTCTGTCTTTTGCGCGAGAAATACACAAAGAGCCATCAGGTGGACACTGACGCAATGTTGTTGTACACGCTCATTTTTCTAAATAAAAGCCTGAAACTATGTCTTGTGATACTAGACACATTAAGGAAGCCATAGAAAAAAGGAATCTCGTTGATATCCCATTCACTGCTCAATAGGGAAGCATAGGAAGGGACTCTTATTTAGAAACCGCTGCGTTCCTGATTGGATTTTTCTCATTCTTTTGCCTGCAATATCAGTTCTGTTATACTCACAGACAATATCTTTACAGTTTTGGAAACTTTAGAGTTTTCTATCCTAAGCTGTCAATTATATGCATATTCTATTTTCTGGTCCTGAAAAATAGCCCGTTTACTTTGGGAACGTTATTTTTCCAAAAATAAAAAAATGACCCCTAGATTCAACAAGTTAAGCCGACTATCTGTCTATTGTTGTGACTTAGATGAAGATGAGATCAGATTTTATGACCAATTTATATAGAAGCCCAGGTAATTCCAAAGAGTTCACATACTTTTTCTTGCCACTGTCTTGTCAAGCCTACCAGCGCTTTTCCCTCACTCCTGTTTTCTCTCTAGTCCCTGTTTTCCTGGTTTTGACCATTCTGCATGTCCTGCTCTGCTCTGGATTACTGACCTCGGCTTGACCTTTCGTTTGCCTGCCCCCTGTTTTTGTAATAAACGTTTGTTACTTCGAACTGTCTGCATCTGGGTATTACCCTGAGGTCTGATAGAAGTGGCTTTATACTAAAGGGTATACAAACTAAAACCAACTGACCAGCCAGGCCAAAGACAAAAATCAATTATTAAATGCCATGTCAAGGTAAGTAGGTTTTGATATTTTGACCAAAACTAGTTTTAATTACTGGTTGAAGTGACAAATCTATTGCAGCATGTTACCTGATTGTACTGTCACAGTAATACTGACCTATCTTCGGCAGTCTATTTTGGTATGATCAGGAGGTGGTGAGACAGTTTATCTCTACATCGCTGTCCACATGTCACAGACATCTCTGCTCCAGTGTTAGCATAACCTCCACACAAAGACCTGCAGAATATATTAGGAAACGCTTTTCTGGCCTTCAAGATGTTTGCTACATATCATGCTTACTTTCTTCATAGACCTTAGGGACAGAGCATAGCAGATGCTTGGCAAACCCTTTTTTCCTTTATTTTATCCTCTACTTGCAACAAATCTCGCTGTTGGTTAGACCTATGCTAGAGTTGCGTTTCAGAGGTCTTCATTTCATAGTGAAGTTTCAGTACTAAATGACGGAGACACACAAACAATTGTACATTTGTGAAATATAGTATTGATTTAAGGCCCTAGTCAGAAAATAAGTTCCTAGTCTTATCATAGAAAGTGGCTTAACTCACTCAGCAATGCATAATGAGACCGAATAGAGCTGCAAGTCCTCAAAGTTGTTAATAGATTGAAACAAGGCAGCTATAAAACTTGGTTCAAAACACGATTACGGTAAAAATGTGCTATATCACATGTCCTTTTAACAGGCTGCTAGCTGTTTCCAGTAACACTGGAGTCATTGTCTGTTTGGACCACTTATTGCATTCTTTGGCCAGAAACTTTAGTCAGTCGATGGTCAGTTTAAGGTCAGGAAGTAATCAAGACAAACTGTAAATAAGAAACACAGGATGAAAAACACAGCAAGGAAAGTTAAACACCACTGACCAGACAACAACTATGCAGAGGACATGAACAAAGAATGGGAGCTGCTATTGTACTCTGCAAGTTCTTGACCACACAGGTGGACAGACAAACTGTTTAGTGTGCTGGACTGTGTATCATTAACATCCTGTTAGCATTCACAAATTAAACGTCTAATTTTAGAGAACCTTTGATAAACATTCGCTTTTTTCCTGTTGAGGGAGAAAAATGTGAAAACAAAAGAAAAAAATCAACAATACTTTTACTACCCCCCAAGGGAAGTGATCTGTTAGCTTGTTTGACTTATCACCCTGAATTATAGGCCATTCCCTGCATATGCAGCGGCAGAACCTCAAACACACAAACATGTAATGCAATGTAATGCAATGTAACCTCTGGGCTTCTCTGAGTATAATTTCAAAAGCAATGTGAGGGACAAAAGTGCCTTGGGTAACTGTAGACCAAAACAGGACACTACAAGACTGAAGGAAAGGCTGGTAAAATGGGGGTAAGTGCACTAGGAGGGAGTGCATTAAATCAAATTCAGAAGTGGAAATATGCAAATATGCTTAAGAAATACCTCTGGAGTTTCTTCCTTTTAGTAACTACTAACAATGTCTGATTTTACTTTTCCTGCTTTCCCATCCTTCTCCTTCCCCACTATTCCATCTCCTGTATTTTGTCCATTTAAAAAGTCAGAAGTGTCTCTGATGGTGAACCCAAACCTGGCCCAGTCCAGTGCCCATTGTGTCTCTGTCTTCCCTCCCTCAGCTCTGCGGGGCAGCAGAACATTCCCTGGGCAGCTGCTAAAAGTCGCACACCAGGTCGGATGTTTGCCTAGAGTCTGAGATCACATCAGATAAAACACTTGCCCTCCCTATGCCTCGCTCTTGGGTGTCACAGGCTCACACAGCACAGGACGGTCAGCCGCCATACTTTCTTTGAAGATACACAGCGATAGGCCTTTGAAATGGAGATTTCCCCCTTGTTTGCGTATTAACATATGGGTCCTACTCCAATAAAAATGCCACAGGCCCCAATCGATGGCGATGAGCTCTTGGTTCAGTGCAGACCCGGGTCTGCTTTGTGTCAGATCCAGATTCGCACAGCTTTCCCTCAACAGACTCACCGCTCCAGCGCATGGCTGTTGGAGCTGGCTGGTGGGATGCCATGCTATGCATTTCCGTGTTAATCTATCTTCATGTTCTGGTTCAAACATAACAACAGAGGTATTTTTCCTCCTGTTCTTGAGATGGACTGTGGTCTCTGTCTCTGTGTGTTCTCTGAAGTCTCAGAAGAATAAATAACTACTAAAATTGATAATGATGTGTTAAGCCTATAGCTTAAGCTTTTGTCCAAAAGTAATCAAACCTTCGGTTGCCAAGAGTTTGAACTGAACAAAATCAAGAAGTTTGGATGGGCTTTGCCTTGCCAATCTATTTAATGGCCTGGACACAAACTCGGTGCAGGGCTACAGATAACATGCACAGTGAGTTGGAGTTGGACGCTGATCCTCCATAAAGTAGAGCTCGTCTCTAGTGATGCTGATGTGTATTCCAGGCAACATCAGTTCTCTCCACATAATCTTCCCCTGTGTAATTTTCCAGATTGCAGCCAACACAAACATCAAACAAGACAAACAAGACAAACGTTGCAAACACACATCACAGACACAATACACTGCAGGCTACAGTATGTACAGGTATTTCTACAGGTCAAGGTAATTGATTTCCAAACTGAATTGTCAATCACTCAAGAGGTAAAAACCAATGCTGTCTTCCTACAGTAGGTGTTGAGTTCTAATGGCACATTCAGACGCTGGCTACTACAGTTGTGACTCTTGCTTCTCCCGATGCTTGTTGTTCAGGCCACTTGAACACAGTGTAACTAAAGGTGAAGAAAAAACAACACTGTCAGAAAACCAGAGGGTGTCCGCCCAGCCCAGCCCAGGTCTTTAAATGGCATTACAGACCTTTAGCTATGAGTTTGTCTTATCTACAACAGTAACTGTGAATACTAAATGAACTTGAGACAGACTAGCATGCATTAAAGGTGCAATTGGTTTTTCAACAGGTGGGTCAGCCCCAAGATCCATTCCAACCACACTGCTGTAAGCAACTGCAACGTTCCGGGAAGGAGTCTTATGTGCCAGCATTCAAACCCCTCCTGACATAATTGCTTCAATCTCCTCACACTCCTGGGTGAAAAAAAATAATTTGCTGACTGTAGGTTGCCATGACCAGCTGTTGCTGTTGAGATGATGACTGAGTTGGCCAGGAAGTTAACGCAACACCTGCATCACTAAATTAATCACTTCTCATATGGCATCACACACTCAATCAATCAATCAATCAAATGTATTTATAAAACCCTTTTTACATCAGCCGATGTCACAAAGTGCTGTACAGAATCCCAGCCTAAAACCCCAAACAGCAAGCAATGCAGATGTAGAAGCACGGTGACTAGGAAAAACTCCCTAGAAAGGCCGGAACCTAGGAAGAAACCTAGAGAGGAACCAGGCTCTGAGGGGTGGCCAGTCCTCTTCTGGTTGTGCCGGGTGGAGATTATAACAGAACATGGCCAAGATGTTCAAACGTTCATAGATGACCAGCAGGGTCAGATACTAATAATCACAGTGGTTGTAGAGGGTGCAACAGGTCAGCACCTCAGGAGTAAATATCAGTTGGCTTTTCATAGCCGATCATTCAGAGTTAGAGACAGCAGGTGTGGTAGAGAGAGAGTCCAAAACAGCAGGTCCAGGACAAGATAACACGTCCGGTGAACAGGTCAGGGTTCCATAGCCGCAGCTAGAACAGTTGAAACTAAAGCAGCAGCATGACAAGGTGGAATGGGGAAAAGCAAAGAGTCATCAGACCAGGTAGTCCTGAGGCATGGTCCTAGGGCTCAGGTCCTCAGAGAGAAAGAGAGAGAAGGAGAAAGAGAAAGAGAGAGAGAATTAGAGGGAGCATACTTAAATTCACACAGGACACCGAATAAGACAGGAGAAATACTCCAGATATAACAGACTGACCCTAGCCCCCAGACACATAATCTATTGCACTGTGGCCCCGTCCGACGATACCCCCGGACAGGGCCAAACAGGCAGCATATAACCACACCAACTTTTCAAAAGCACAGCCCCCACACCACTAGTGGGATATCTTCAAACACCAGCTTACTACGAAAAGGCTGAGTACAGCCCACGAAGATCTCCCCCATGGCACGAGGGGGGCACCAACCCGGACAGGTAGATCACGTCAGCAACTCAACCCACTCAAGTGACTCACCCCTCCTAGGGACGGCATGGAAGAGCACCATAAGCAAGTGACTCAGCCTCTGTAATAGGGTTAGCGGCAGAGAATCCCAGTGGAGAGAGGGGAACCAGCCAGGCAGAGACAGCAAGGGCGGTTGTCGCTCCAGTGCCTTTCCATTCACCTTCACACCCCTGGGCCAGACTACACTCAATCATAGGACCTACTGAAGAGATGAGGTCTCAATAAAGACTTAAAGGTTGAGACCGAGTCTGCGTCTCTCACAAGGATAGACAGACCATTCCATAAAAACTGAGCTCTATAGGAGAAAGCCCTGCTTCTAGCTGTTTGTTTAGAAATTCTAGGGACAGTAAGGAGGACTGCGTCTTGTGACCGTAGTGTACGTGTAGGTATGTACGGCAGGACCAAATCGGAAAGATAGGTAGGAGCAAGCCCACTGTAGGTTAGCAGTAAAACCTTGAAATCAGCCCTAGCCTTAACAGGAAGCCAGTGTTGAGAGGCTAGCACTGGAGTAATATGATAAATTTTTTTGGTTATAGTCATGATTGTAGCAGCTGTGTTTAGCACTAACTGAAGTTTATTTTGTGCTTTATCCGGGTAGCCGGAAAGTAGAGCATTGCAGTAGTTTAATCTAGAAGTAACAAAAGCATGTATGAATTTTTCTGCATCATTTTTGGATAGAAAGTTTCAGATTCTTGCAATGTTACGAAGATGGGAAAAAGCTGTCCTTGAATTATTCATGAAATGTTCGTCAAAGGGAGATCAGGGTCCAGAGTAACGCCGAGGTCCTTCACAGTTTTATTTGAGACGACTGTACAACCATTAAGATTAATTGTCAGATCCAACAGACCAACATCATATTTGTAAATGGGCTAATTGGCAACAGCCACAACCCATGTAGGTATTACTGTGGCTTTATCCAACAGGTATTGAGTCTGGTTCTGTAGATCACATACACATACACAGACACGCACACACAGGAGGACCGGCCTGCCAACACCACCAGGAGTTTCTATTTCATCAGAATGCATTTAATACCCAAGATCCTTGGCTGCTTCTCTGCCTAACTGAATATAAATTATTCAAATACTCCCCCTAAAGAATGTTAGTCATTCTCACGGAACACTACAAAAGTGTTCTTGTGCATTCATTTCCAGAACCAGACATAAAGTCTCAAATAAAAATAATAAAATCATGTGAGCAAAGGATTGTCTACAAAGAAGCAGGAACCATGGTCTAATTCTACATTGTGTACTTTAATTTCAGTCACCATATTGTAGCATGAAAGTCCAAGTGTAAGGTCATGCTCTGTGGAACATATCAAATACCGGAAAATCATTTGACAATAGTCCTAAATTAACCGTGTTTATTGAAGCAAATATGTTGAACAGTATGCTTCACAACATCCTTCATATGTCTTGGTCAATTAACTTTTTGTGTGTATAATATTTTTGGTCTGAAATATTACCCTAAAGAAATCACACATTCAAGCTCAAAGTCTTTGTGGTCAGAGCATCTATGAGACACAAGGTTCTGTCCACTGTCCCATGACGAAGCACTAGAGATCATTTACAAATCGTGCAGGAACCACAGCCTTAGAGAAAGTTAAGTACATTTCTGCCTCCTGGTCCTGAGAAAACAGCTGGATTATTCCCAGCTGAGCATTCAGTTACATGTAGGTATTACTTAACTTTGGGGGATCAGTTTGCGAAAAAATTAATAAGTCAGTCAGTAAGAAATGGCGAAGATGCAGATTGCAGGCCGGAGTACAATATGACATCAACAATATGGCAGCCACTGTCTGTGCTCATTGCAATCCCATAAAAACATGTCATTATTTTGTAATTATCAGATTTAGTCTTGGAGAACAGAGGGTAGGCACACTGGCAAAACAGTAATCACGTAACACATTTTTTTGCAACCAGCACTACATTTGTTTGATTATTTCTTATCAAAGCAGTGAAAACACCTGTACCACACAGTATGCAAGGTTTTCATGGCATTCAATGTCTCAATGGC
Organism: Oncorhynchus tshawytscha; assembly: GCF_018296145.1. Classification (NCBI taxonomy): domain Eukaryota; kingdom Metazoa; phylum Chordata; class Actinopteri; order Salmoniformes; family Salmonidae; genus Oncorhynchus; species Oncorhynchus tshawytscha. Next base: position 33,134,330 of record NC_056442.1, read on the forward strand.
TCTCAGCATTCTACTCAGGCTTTACAGTTTAAAAATCTAACATCCAGGCATATCAGATGCAGTATGTGTTGATCTATTTTCCAAGCAGTGGTCTGGTGCCTTTATTAACACAATTAAGAGTTTCTGTTAACCAATACCATAATAAAAACATCCCCCAAAGCCAGAGTTAATAGATGCCCAGCTCGGCAGCTCAATTTCAATCAGCAAGCAGAAGGTCAGAGGGAAAAAAACTTTGTGATTAGACCCATTTCAATTCCAAACACTTGTTCTTCCAAGTTATGGAGTCATGGAGAATGGCCAAATCAGGCTAAAGCGTACGTTTGATCATCATCATTACATCTCAAAGGAGTCACTAATTTCATTTCTGCCTTTTTGCGTTATTTCTTGTATTACCTCCAATTTGCACAACTCAACATTGGGATATATTTAATGCCTGTATTCCAGTCCTGGTGTTAATTACAACCCTTGTTTCTACATTTTCCCAAGAGTAGCTGAGACTGATTTACACCATGTTCATGAAGAACAAGTGGTGCGCTGTGCATCATCTACCGTGCTGCTCAGTGTGTCTGGATTAACACCGGCTCTAACCACTACCATCTGTGGGAGGCCAGATTTATCTTTAACAACTTGAACACACTGAGGAGTTGCGGGGAGCGTTTTATACATTAGACCAATCAGATCTTAATTAAAACATCTGACAGGGTTGCTCTGTGTTTCTGCCGGGAGAACTTCCCTGATGCATGGCATTATCATCCAAGTGTGAGCTCTGTACGCTTTCACGGGAACACCTGAGAGTGTCTTGCGAATTTCTGAAGCCAGATTAATACTCCCAGAATATTTTTACACTAATTATAACCGTGTTTTCACCTATAGTCTCAGTCGCACGCAATTCCTCCTCGTGAATGTTGTGGCTGCAGCAGAGCGGGGTAAAAACACTTGTGCACTGTACAGTAGTATCTCAATGTATTCAACCCCTTACAAATCACAAGCAAGTGGAATATAAATGAACTCTATGGTGTCCCGCTTTAAATTATGTGCAGTTTATAAAGGTTTCATAACTGTGTGACATCACCCACTAAGTCAAATACGACATAAAGCTGTGCCTCATAAAGGGTGGCATAAGCACAGCTTAATAAAGGCCTTATACATCATATTAAATTGAGGTTTCACAAAGCATTTATAAACCTTTCATACGTCTTGGTAGAGCATTGCAACGCCAGGGTAGTGGGTTCGATTCCCGGGACCACCCATACTGTATGCAAAAATGTATTCACCCACTTTGGATAAAAGCATCTGCTAAATTTGATATATTATGTTATATTACTCTAAACATTTCTAGGATGGCCCAACCTCTTTCCCTCTTGGGTGCATAGTTAATATTGGACCTGACCTCAGCTTTCCACAAAATTCTGTGCTGCAGGATGACACACACTCTAAATTGTAGTTATGCACAGCAAAAAAAGCTGGTAGGGCCTTTATCTGTTTCCCCCCAAAGTTCTCTCTGTTTTCTTTTTCCAGATTGTGGAGTTATATGTTTTTCCTCAATTTTTAAATAGGAAAACAACAAAATGTGATTTTCTGTGTTCACAACAATACTTAAACCACGTCAGAGGATAACGTTTGAGGTTTGGGAAAAATCTAAATTAATTTTCCCGGTCGGGTGGCGCTCGGTGGTCGTCGTCACCGGCCTATTAGCTACCACTGATTGTCTTTCCTCCCCCTCCTTGTATGTTTATTGTTAACACCTGTTAGTGAGTCATTAGTTGGGCTTTATTAGACAGCCAGCCCGCCTGTTTCTTTGTGCGGGATTAATTATTGTGACCTTCGGTTATGTAGTAGAGGAAAGTGTTTGTTCCTGGTCGTGTATTCTGCTGTACTGTTTTCGTCCCCCGTGTTTGGGGCATTTGGTTTTGAGCACCCTGTGGTGCTTTTGTGCATTAAAGAGCACAGTATTGCACTCTCTGTTTTCTGCGTCTGACTCCACACCCACGACACCCGGAGCGTTACAGTTACTTTTAATTCAGTGAGCATGCCCTGCACTGTTGTTTTATTTAGCTCAGTAAGCATTTATAAGGATGTTGTATTCCATAAACAGTGATATGCATTGTGGCCACCAATAGAATGGCTGGAGTAAAAGGCACCATGAAATGACACCATACATTCTACAGACCCTACTAATTATTTCCTACAATACCTTTACTGCAGCACATAGTTATTTTTTTGAAAGGTTTTATATTTTTTATTTAACCTTAATTAACTAGGCAAGTCAGTTAAGAACACATTCTTACTTACAATGACGGCCTACCACGGCCAAACCCTAACGACGCTGGACCAATTATGCACCGCCCTATGGGACTCCCAATCACAGACGGTTGTGATAGAGGCTGGAATCAAACCAGGGTCTGTAGTGATGCCTTTAGCACTAATATGCAGTGTCTTAGACCACAGCGCCACTCTAAGGCAATATTAATTCCATTGAAAGTGTTCATTTGATCTTGGAACATGTTTTAAAACCCAAATGTAATGCAAATGTTACTTAAATATGAACAAATATGAATCATTTGGAATATCGGAGATACTTATTTTAGTGTTGCTGACAAGACACTGATCATGTGATGAGTTCGCAAATCAAATCGAATTACATTTTCCATCGTCAAACATAGAGTTTCTGGCACAGCACAGAAATGCCCTTATCCAGATGGTGTGACAGATCTGCTAACATTATTTGTTATTACTTTTAAGGTTGGAACCAACATACAGTATATCCAGCAGGCAAAGAGGCTAGAACCACTTGTCTGCCAGCTCAGGGACAAGCTACACCAGGTATTACCAAACTTTTTTGGCCCACGATCCCATTTGGAACCAAAACTCCTCGGTAGTGTACATTTGTGCTGAACAAACAAATAGTTATAATGACTACGTCCGTCGTCGCTCGCTCATTAATGTTTATATCGAAATTGCGGGTTGCCTCTTATCCGTTTGTCATCTCCTTAGTTTGTATATCTCAATTTTCAGTAGAAACCACATTTGTTTAAGCAAGTCAGTCATATCAACTATGTTTTTTAAAAGGCAGTAAATGAGGCTGAATAAACTGTTTCGCTGCCAGACAACACTCTGCTGAAACCAGGTGTAGCAGTGGTAAGGTGTTGGGAATGCTGTTGGGACTCTGCTGTTGCGACAGCTCTATGTAGGCCCTGACCGTTTGTGGGCACCGTTTGTCACTATTATAGTGCAATTAATGTATTGTTTAGTGTTGTGTTGTGTAGTGTAGTGGCTTTTGCTGGCATGCATCCCACATTATTTTGTTTTGCCCCACGAAGATTTACATGCCTCACCAGACATTCTTCTTCTGTTCCCATGCTGGAGATCAGGGCTTGATTACAACCTGTGGCTGATCTTTCAGCGGTGGAGTGGGTGAATGTGTCAAAGACCTGATTGGGACCAGCAGTGCACGGCATGGCTTGTTTTTGTTGTGTGTGTGTGTGTGTGTGCGTGTGTTTGTGTACTGAGGCACGTGTAACTTGGTTTCAAAAGAAAGCCACTTTCAATTGAATTAGGTTGGGGGCTTTCATCAAGGTAGTGTTTCCTTGTGCAACGTCGTCCCCAGGCTATTGCACACATAGCACATATATGCCTGGGATATCAATCATTCAAAGTTGGCATTAGTGGGAAGTGACCTTAATGAGTAAAGTATTTGTCATCACTAGTTAACACAGTCAAAATCATAATTATGGGTAAACCTTGTCCATTTCCACAATTTATTTGCCAAAAAATAGATTTTAAACCTAACCCTAAGTAATGAAAGCCAAGTTGGGTGGAAGTGTTTGGGAAAGAGATTAGGTTTAATGTAACTAATGTTACAGGTCACAGTTTTGGGACTGGTGCAGCAGTAACACAGGATAAATGTTGAAACAGGTGAACGTGGCTTTTATTTCAAAGGTTTTTAATTGTAAGAACACACAGGTGTAGAATTGCATGTAGTCCCAGTGCGAAGCGAACACGTCTCACTGCCCCCTACTGGCCAACAGTAGTATAAATGCTTTGCAATGGCGAAACCTTGGAGGACTGACATTTCAGTAAAAGCATTATTCCCCAATACAAAGAAACAATACATAAACACAAATGTGACCATACGTTTTGTGTGCGTCACACTAACATGACTTCACTTTAGAGCATATGCCATCCTTCAGCACAACATGTCACCCTTTATAAAGCAAATGTTTCTATCTTATTTGACATAGTGAGATATGTCACATTTGCATTGGTGATTATGTTGCACAGTTATGCCACATTTATGAACCCTTTATAAAGCATGACATAGAGTTATAGATGCTAAGTAACACAGCCTTAATAAGCTGAATGTAATTTAAAGCGGAACCAAATATGGTATATCAAAAGCATTAACATAAAACGGATACCAGGTGGAACCTTGCTAAGGAACACAGTAATCTGAGAAACTTTAAATTAAGTATTCTTGTTTTTAGTTTTGCTCTTGGGACCAGCAGAAGGGACTCCACAGTCAAACCTGGCAATTACAGTATCAGCTAGGATTGGAATCATGTTTATCCAATTATCACTTTCTCTTATTACATATTTATGTGAATTCCAGATACATCTTAAATGGTCCCCGATAATTAATATCATTAGTCATTCCTTGATTTCATCCACTTATGAGGTCCTAAACAAGGTTTTTTTTCAGACACCTTTCTGGACCAGCACCCTTACATCCTGCCACATCTGGGTTCTGTTCTTCAGAGCTTGACCTCAAATGAAACAGGAAACAGCGGTTTTAGACTGAACATTTCATCGCAGAACAGATATGGTGTTCAGCGGCATGCTCCCTGAGGATCCCTTCAGCACATTGTTGAGGATTGACCTCACTGCAGAGCCAGCATACATATGGATAGATATAAGACGGGCCTTGTTTTCAGGATCAAGAGATTGTTAATTGTTGGCTGTGGTTCTTGGCGTGAAGCTCTGGGGTTATTTTATGGTGCAAATCCACTGCGTAATGTCTGTAATATGTCCAGTGAACCTGCTAGGCAAGTGCTTGCCATTATTGTTTGGTGTGAGAGCTAATTAATCTAAGCACTGCCAGACTTTGACACTCACGAAGTGGGCGCAAGGAGAAACAAAAACACTCTCTCTCTCTCTTACTCTGTCTCCCCAATCCTCCTGGAGCACCTCCTGTTGCAGCAGCTGTGCTCACTTGGGAAGGAATGACACAGAGACATTTTTAAACAAAGCTGGTGTCCAGGATGTGCCAGCCCTTAATGGTTTTCTTTTTCAAACTTGATCCCTTCGCTTTTCATTGTGCCAAATCCCCCAAAGTGTCCATTGTCATGTACTCTCATTAACATCATCAACTGTTCTGGGAGCTTTGGGAAATTCTATCTCTTTCAGCTGATTGACAATGTAATCACTCAAATCAAAATGCACCATATTTATGTCTCTACCCATGTCATCATAGAAGTCAGCAATTTCATCACTCACCACTGAGAGAAACAAAATACCTTAGATTCTTCAAGGACCATATAAAACCATATGAAGATATTCTCTTGGCAGGGTTCTTAGAATCCCGATCAATGATGCCATTTTGGAAAGCATGATGCTCTATCCTTACATCACCTTTTTCTAGGTTTTCTAAGCTTCCATGCTGGTTCAACAGGTAAGGATTTGAAGGAGGGAGGACCTTAGTGTTCTTGGTATAAAGTCATCACTAGAGTTCATGAAGTCACACTGACACAGAACATCTGCTCTTCCCTCCAGTGAAAACAACCCGCAACAATTACCTGCAGATTTCCGCACTTCAAGGAATGTCTGTAATAGTGGCGATGAGGACTTCCACACTTCAAGGAATGTCTGTAATAGTGGTGATGAAGACTTTCGCACCTCTGCTTATGGGTCTAGGAATCGAGAAAACATCTGCTCGCTCCTCACCATGTTTTTCTAATTATGGTGAACATAAAATGTGACCACACAGTGGCCTGGTCCACACTCATATTCTAAGGAAGCTACATTAAGAGAAATAGTAAAGCTGTGTGAGCTCAATGGTATGTATCTGTGGCCAAAGCAACTCAAGTAAAGCCATTATCTATGAGCACGGACAACAACAGCAAAAAATCCTTTGGGGAGATGGAAGTAAAGAGACCGCTGTTATGTGATGAGTGGAAGAGAGACAGACTAATCAGGGGTTTATTGCTCAATGGAAACCATCTTTAAAAAATATGAATGAATTTGATGTGCACAAGAAATATCAAAAATGACAAATTTGGACCTTTGTCCGAAAGTAATTATGCCATATTTCCAGGATTCTAGTTGACTGATTGCTGGTCCACAAACACACATTTTCAATTTTTCCCATTCTCGGTTGACAGCACATAGCCCAGCACACAAAGTGCCATTGGCACCGTAGACCAACTACCGGGCCAGCAACTGAAAGGAGAGACTGAGTTTTAGGGGGCAGGTGACTTTTCAGCAGACACAGGAAAGCTTACTCGTGTCTATAATCCTGACATTGTTTCCACTCCTGCTTACGCATTCCCTTCTCCATTTTGGTCCAAGCCAAAGGATAAAACAGCATTTGTTTCTTGTATTTATTTTTAATCCATCAGTGCTCCTTTTAATAAAGGGTAATTGACTAAAGCGAGGTCAGCCTCTTCTGTGCTTGTTAAAGAGCATCTTTAAGGCCTAAATCTTGTTGCTCCTAGCAGACTTGTTAACGGGGAGGCATGCCAGTGGAGCAGTTTGGCTTGTCTGGCAGGTCGTGTTTGGGCACAGGGTTCTACCTCTTCACGGGACTCAGAGGCAGAGTTAGCTCCCAGGCCGGAGTGATAAATCCACAATATCTATCGGCTGACGTTCCGACAGGGAACACTTTTAACGTTTCCATCTTCATCTGTTTCTCAATAAAGGAGATAAAACCTTCATACAACCCAAGAAAGCGGGTGGGTTTTGAGATGTGGCGCCTATGCTCGTATCCATTTTGCCATCTCCATTGAAAAACAAGTGGTCAAAACAAAGGATGCAAGCTTGTAAAACATGTTGTGTATTTTACTGGTTCTTTGAACAATGTTTACATTTTGTTATCGTTTACTTGGTTTTCGTTTTCCATTCCATTGATGCATTATTCCAGGTAGATTTAGTCTGAGCCAAGTAAGTGCTGTAGGGGAGAGGGGTAAGTTGAATTGTTTTTTAATGTTCAGCATCACTCCGTCAAGGGAAATATAGTATTATTTCTAACAAAGAAATCTACATATGCACTACATGACCAAAAGTATGTGGAAACCAGCTTGTCGAACATCTAATTTCAAAATCATGGGCATTAATACCCCATTTGCTGCCATAACAGCCTCCACTCTTCTGGGAAGGATTTCCACTAGACGATGGAACATTGCTGCAGGGACATGCTTCCATTTAGTGAGGTTGGCATTGATGTTGGGCGATTAGGCCTGGCTCGCAAACGTGTTTGACGAGGTTGAGGTCAGGGCTCTGTGCAGATCAGTCAAGTACCAAACTGATCTCGACAAACCATTTATTATGGACCTCACTTTGTGAAAGCTGGCATTGTCATGCTGAAACAGGAAAGGGTCTTCCCCAGACTGTTCCCACAAAGTTGGAAGCACACAATGGTCTAGAATACCATTGTATGCTGTAACGTTAATATTTCCCTTCACTGGAACTAAGGGGCCTAGCCCAAACCATGAAAAACAGCCCCAGACCATTATTCCTCCTCCACCAAACCTTACAGTTGGCACAATTCATTGGGGCAGGTAGTGTTCTCCTGGCATCCGCCAAACCCAGATTTGTCCAATGGACTGCAAGATGGTGAAGCGTAATTCATCACTCTAGAGACACATTTCCACTGCTCCAGAGTCCAATGGGGGCGAGCTTTACACCACTCCAGCCGACGCTTGGCATTGCGCATGGTGATCTTAGGCATGTGTACGGCTGCTCGGCCATGGAAACTCATTTCATGAAGCTCCCGATGAAGAGTTCTTGTGCTGACTTCGCTTCCAGAGGCAACTGAGGAAAGACGATTTGTATGCGTTACGCGCTTCACCCCTCGGCAGTCCTGTTCTGTGAGCTTGCGTGACCTACCACTTTGCGGCTGAACCGTTGTTGCTCCTAGATGTTTCCACTTCATGATAACAGAACTTACAGTTGACCGGGGCAGTTGATCAGGGCAGTTGTTGGAAAGGTGGCATCCTATGATGGTGCGACGTTGAAAGTCACTGAGCTCTTCAGTATGGACCATTCTACTGCCATTCTACTGCCAAACTTCTACAGACGCACAATCGAGAGCATCCTGACGGGCTGTATCACCGCCTGGTACGGCAACTCCTCCGCCCACAACCGTAAGGCTCTCCAGAGGGTAGTGAGGTCTGCACAACGCATCACCGGGGGCAAACTACCTGCCCTCCAGGACACCTACACCACCCAATGTCACCGGAAGGCCATAAAGATCATCAAGGACAACAACCACCCGAACAATCACCCCGCTTTCATCCAGAAGGCAAGGTCAGTACAGGTGCATTAAAGCAGGGACCGAGAGACTGAAAAACAGCCACCACTAACATTGAGTGGCTGCTGCCAACATACCGACTCAACTCCAGCTCACTTTAATAATGGAAATTAATGGAAATTGATGCAAAAGATTTATCACTAGCCACTTTAAACAATGCCACTTAATATAATGTTTACATACCCTACATTACTCATCTCATATGTACATGTATATACTGTACTCTATATCATCTACTGCATCTTGCCATCTTTATGTAATACATGTATCACTAGACACTTTAAACTATGCCACTTTTATGTTTACATACCCTACATTACTCATCTCATATGTATATACTGTACTCGATACCATCTACTGCATCTTGCCTATGCCGTTCTGTACCATCAGTCATTCATATATCTTTATGTCCATATTCGTTATCCCTTTACACTTGTGTGTATAAGTAAGTAGTTGTGGAATTGTTAGGTTAGATTACTCGTTGGTTATTACTGCATTGTCGGAACTAGAAGCACAAGCATTTCACTACACTTGCATTAACATCTGCTAACCATGTGTATGTGACAAATTAAATTTGATTTGATTTGGTTTATATGGACATTGCATGGCTTTGTGCTCTATTTTATACACCTGTCAGCAACGGGTGTGGCTGAAGTAGCTGAAACCACTAACTTAAAGGGGTGTCCACATACTTATGTATATAAAGTGCCTTCCGGAAAGTATTCAGACCCCTTGACTTTTCCCGTCATTTTTTTAGATTACAGCCTAATCTAAAATTGATTAAATCGTTTTTTCCCCTCATCAATCTACACACAGTGCCCCATAATGACAAAGCAAAAACAGGTGTTTAGAAATGTTTGCTAATGTACACTACCGTTTAAAAGTTTGGGGTCACTTACAAATGTCCTTGTTTTTTAAAGAAAAGCACATTTTTGCCCATTAAAATGTCATCAAATTGATCATAAATACAATGCAGACATTGTTAATGTTGTGCATAACTATTGTAGCTGGACACGGCATATTTTTTTATGAATTATCTACAGAGGGCCAGTACAGAGGCCCAGCTAATCAAAGTTTATAATTTTAAAAGGATAATTGATTATTAGAATCAAATTTCAATCAAATCTATTTATAAAGCACCATGACTGACCCACCGCCAAACCGGTCATGCTGGAGGATGTTGCAGGCAGCAGAACGTTCTCCACGGCGTCTCCAGACTCTGTCACGTCTGTCACATGTGCGAAGTTGCCAATCTTGGTGTTCTCTGGCAAATGCCAAACGTCCTGCACGGTGTTGGGCTGTAAGCACAACCCCCACCTGTGGACGTCGGGCCCTCATACCACCCTCATGGAGTCTGTTTCTGACCGTTTGAGCAGACACATGCACATTTGTGGCCTGCTGGAGGTCATTTTGCAGGGCTCTGGCAGTGCTCCTCCTGCTCCTCCTTGCACAAAGGTGGAGGTAGCGGTCCTGCTGCTGGGTTGTTGCCCTCCTACGGCCTCCTCCATGTCTCCTGATGTACTGGCCTGTCTCCTGGTAGCACCTCCATGCTCTGGACACTACGCTGACAGACACAGCAAACCTTCTTACCACAGCTCGCATTGATGTGCCATCCTGGATGAGCTGCGCAACCTGAGCCACTTGTGTGGATTGTAGACTCCGTCTCATGCTACCACTAGAGTGAAAGCACCGCCAGAATTCAAAAGTGACCAAAACATCAGCCAGAAAGCATAGGAACTGAGAAGTGGTCTGTGGTCACCACCTGCAGAACCACTCCTTTATTGAGGGTGTCTTGCTAATTGCCTATAATTTCCACCTGTTGTCTATTCCATTTGCACAACAGCATGTGAAATTTATTGTCCATCATTGTTGCTTCCTAAGTGGACAGTTTGATTTCACAGAAGTGGGATTGACTTGGAGTTACATTGTGTTGTTTAAGTGTTCCCTTTATTTTTTTGAGCAGTGTATATCTTTATATCCCAAAAAAGTATGTTTCAATGGCGCGCTTGACTCAGTAATCCACCGGTTCCCTTGTTCAAAATGCATACAAAATGAATCCCGTAGGGCACCAATAAACTTATACTATACAAGTCAAACAAGGTTCCTACGCGCACTCACCGGAACACGCTACAAACACTACAGCCAAAATGGGAGCCACGTACAACAATACTGAATGAATACTTATTTTAACTTAATATAATACATCAATAAAAATCCATTTAGCCTCAAATAAATAATGAAACATGTTCAATTTGGTTTAAATAATGCAAAAACAAAGTGTTGGAGAAGTAAAAGTGCAACATGAAGTCTCATTAACATGAGACTTCAATATTCCAAGGTAAGAGGTTTTAGTTAATATAGTATTTATAGGACTATTTCTCTCTATACCATTTGTATTTCATTAACCTTTGACTACTGGATGTTCTTATAGGCACTTTAGTATTGCCAGTGTAACAGTATAGCTTCCATCCGTCTCCTCGCCCCTACCTGGGCTCGAACCAGGAACACATCGACAACAGCCACACTCGAAGCAGCGTTACCCATCGCTCCACAAAAGCCGCGGCCCTTGCAGAGCAAGGGGAATAACTACTCCAAGTCTCAGAGCGAGTGACATTTGAAACGCTATTAGCGCGCACCCCGCTAACTAGCTAGCCATTTCACATCAGTTACACCAGCCATTAGGCTGATAGGCTTGAAGTCATAAACAGCACTGTGCTTGCGAAGAGCTGCTGGCAAAACACACGAAAGTGCTGTTTGAATGAATGCTTACGAGCCTGCTGCTGCTGCCTACCATCGCTCAGTCAGACTGCTCTATCAAATCATAGACTTAATTATAATATAATAACACACAGAAATACGAGCCTTTGGTCATTAATATGGTCGAATCCGGAAACTATCATCAAATCAAATTTTATTTGTCACATACACATGGTTAGCAGATGTTAATGCGAGTGTAGCGAAATGCTTGTGCTTCTAGTTCCGACAATGCAGTAATAACCAACAAGTAATCTAGCTAACAATTCCAAAACTACTACCTTATAGACACAAGTGTAAGGGGATAAAGAATATGTACATACAGATATATGAGTGAGTGATGGTACAGAGTGGCATAGGCAAGATACAGGAGATGGTATTGAGTGCAGTATATACATATGAGATGAGTATGTAAATAAAGTGGCATAGTTAAAGTGGCTAGTGATACATGTATTACATAAAGATGCAGTAGATGATATAGAGTACAGTATATACATATACATATGAGATGAATAATGTAGGGTATGTAAACATTATATTAGGTAGCATTGTTTAAAGTGGCTAGTGATATCTAGTGATATATTTTACATCATTTCCCATCAATTCCCATTATTAAAGTGGCTGGAGTTGAGTCAGTGTGTTGGCAGCAGCCACTCAATGTTAGTGGTGGCTGTTTAACAGTCTGATGGCCTTGAGATAGAAGCTGTTTTTCAGTCTCTCTGTCCCAGCTTTGATGCACCTGTACTGACCTCGCCTTCTGGATGATAGCGGGGTGAACAGGCAGTGGCTCGGGTGGTTGTTGTCCTTGATGATCTTTATGGCCTTCCTGTAACATCGGGTGGTGTAGGTGTCCTGGAGGGCAGGTAGTTTGCCCCCGGTGATGCGTTGTGCAGACCTTACTACCCTCTGGAGAGCCTTACGGTTGTGGGCGGAGCAGTTGCCGTACCAGGCGGTGATACAGCCCGACAGGATGCTCTCGATTGTGCATCTGTAGAAGTTTGTGAGTGCTATAGGTGACAAGCCAAATTTTTTCAGCCTCCTGAGGTTGAAGAGGCGCTGCTGCGCCTTCTTCACGATACGGTCTGTGTGGGTGAACCAATTAGTTTTGTCTGTGATGTGTACGCCGAGGAATTTAAAACTTTACTACCCTCTCTACTACCGTTCCATCAATGTGGATAGGGGGGTGTTACCTCTGCTGTTTCCTGAAGTCCACAATCATCTCCTTAGTTTTGTTGACGTTGAGTGTGAGGTTATTTTCCTGACACCACACTCCGAGGGCCCTCACCTCCTCCCTGTAGGCCGTCTCGTCGTTGTTGGTAATCAAGCCTACCACTGTTGTGTCGTCCGCAAACTTGATGATTGAGTTGGAGGCGTGCGTGGCCACGCAGTCGTGGGTGAACAGGGAATACAGGAGAGGGCTCAGAACGCACCCTTGTGGGGCCCCAGTGTTGAGGATCAGCGGGGTGGAAATGTTGTTGCCTACCCTCACCACCTGGAGGCGGCCCGTCGGGAAGTCCAGTACCTAGTTGCACAGGGCGGGGTCGAGACCCAGGGTCTCGAGCTTGATGACGAGCTTGGAGGGCACTATGGTGTTAAATGCCGAGCTGTAGTCGATGAACAGCATTCTCACATAGATATTCCTCTTGTCCAGATGGGTTAGGGCAGTGTGCAGGGTGGTTGAGATTGCATCCTCTGTGGACCTATTTGGGCGGTAAGCAAATTGGAGTGGGTCTAGGGTGTCAGGTAGGGTGGAGGTGATATGGTCCTTGACTAGTCTCTCAAAGAACTTCATGATGACGGAAGTGAGTGCTACGGGGCGGTAGTCATTTAGCTCAGTTACCTTAGCTTTCTTGGGAACAGGAACAATGGTAGCCCTCTTGAAGCATGTGGGAACAACAGACTGGGATAGGGATTGATTGAATATGTCCGTAAACACACCAGCCAGCTGGTCTGCGCATGCTCTGAGGGCGCGGCTGGGGATGCTGTCTGGGCCTGCAGCCTTGCGAGGGTTGACACGTTTAAATGTTTTCCTCACGTCGGCTGCAGTGAAGGAGAGTCCGCATGTTTTAGTTGCGGGCCGTGTCAGTGGCACTGTATTGTCCTCAAAGCGGGCAAAAAAGTTATTTAGTCTGCCTGGAAGCAAGACATCCTGGTCCGTGAAAACAAGACGATTATTCTTTCAGTGAAATACGGAACCGTTCGGCATTTTATCTAACATAAGGGGATAAAGGTTTGACGCTACAAGCTTGGCACACCTCTATTTGGAGAGTTTCTCCCATTATTTTCTGAAGATCCTCTCAAGCTCTGACAGGTTGGATGGGGAGCGTTGCTGCACAGCTATTTTCAGGTCTCTCCAGAGATGATCGACTGGGTTCAAGTCCAGGCTCTGGCTGGGCCACTCAAGGACATTCATACTTTTTTTTTTTTTTTTTACCTTTATTTTACTAGGCAAGTCAGTTAAGAACAAATTCTTATTTACAATGACGGCCTAGGAACAGTGGGTTAACTGCCTGTTCATGGGCAGAACGACAGATTTGTACCTTGTCAGCTCGGGGGTTTGAACTTGCAACCTTCCGGTTACTAGTCAAAAGCTCTAACCACTAGGCTACCCTGCCGCCCTTGTCCCGAAGCCACTCCTGCGTTGTCTTGGCTGTGTGCTTAGGGTCGTTGTACTGTTGGAAGGTGAACCTTCGCCCCAGTCTGACAGTCTCAGGTCCTGATCACCATGGAGCAGGTTTTCATCAAGGATCTCTCTTTACTTTGCTCCGTTCATCTTTGCCTTGATCCTGACTAGTCTCTCAGTCCCTGCCGCTGAAAAACATCACCACAGCATGATGCTGCCACCACCTTGCTTCACCATAGGTATGGTGCCATTTTTACGCTTGGCATTCAGGCCAAAGAGTTTCATCTTGGCTTCATCAGACCAGAGAATCTTGTTTCTCATAGTCTGAGAGTCTTTAGGTGCCTTTTGGAAAACTCCAAGCGGGCTGTCATCTGCCTTTTACTAAGGAGTGACTTCTGTATGGCCACTCTACCATAAAGGCCTGATTGGTGGAGTTCTGCAGAGATGGTTGTCCTTCTGGAAGGTTCTCCACAGAGGAACTCTAGTGCTTTGTCAGAGTGATCATGGGTTCTTGGTCACCACCCTGACCAAGGCACTTCTCCCCCGATTGCTCAGTTTGGCTGGGCAGTCTTGGTGGTTCCAAACGTATTCCTTTTAATAATTATGGAGGCCACTGTGTTCTTGGGGACCTTCAATGCTCCAGAAATGTTGATATTACCCTTCCCCAGATCTGTGCCCCAACACAATCCTGTCTCGGAGCTCTACGGACAATTATTTCGACCTCATGGCTTGGTTTTTACTCTGACATGCACTGTCAACTATGGGACCTTATGTAGAGGTGTGAGGTGTGTGCCTTTCCAATCAATGTCCAATCAATTGAATAAACCACAGGTGGACTCCAATCAAGTTGTAGAAACATCTCAAGGGTGATCAATGGAAAAAGGAGAGCACAATTTCGGGTCTCATAGCAAAGGGTCGGAATACTTATGTAAATAAGGTATTTCATTTTTTTGTTTTAATACATTTACAAAAATGTCTAAACCTGTTTTTGCTTTGTCATTATGTGGTATTGTGTGTAGATTGCTGAGGATATTTTTTATTTAATCCATTTTTGATTAAGGCTGTAACGTAACAAAATGTGGAAGAAGTCAAGGGGTCTGAATGCTTTCCGAAGGCACTATATAGTGTATTACAGGATGTTTTGTATCCCTGGAAATAATCAGAATTAATGTAAACATTAGTTTTGAAAACATAGCATGTCAAAAAAAGTTGTATCTTGGCACAACTTACCATTGGCTCTACACCATGGCCATTGGCTCAACTTACCAAGGCAAACATTTTGACAATATTATCCCACACAGCTACAAGGATGCACTTTCATGCTAGGTTTAGGATGAAGCTTATAGAGACCCCTACTGATGTATAGAACAATCTTAAAATGATCTACTTTTGTTTATATACAAGTTAAAAAAACTCTAAAGACCATTGCAGTCCATACATCAGATTCAGTCTTTTACAATTCATGTCACACTGTGCAAGGTTACCAAATTATAATCTTGATATCAATCTGGCCAGATTGTACAATTTGCGTCAGTTCTGTCGTCACATTCTGTGATTGGCTTGATAGGCCACGTCAGCCGATGCAGGCCTCATCAACTGCAGCGGTGTATTTGATCTGCGCATGTGCCAGCACCAGCAGCGTAAGCCTCACTCTATGCTTATGCAAGAGTGAAGTGAGTTTGGATAAACTGAAAGTATGCATCTTAGAAATAGTCTTCACATACAAACTTAATATATCTGAACTCAGAATCAAATAGGCTTCCACAAAATAACATGATCGCTCTGGAAGAATGCATATTTTGATTGCTGATGTTGTGCATTTATCAAAATCGCATCTGGTAGACTGGTTTCAAATATGTCATGTAAACAAGGTTATTATGGAAATCGTTCTTCTTGCACAGCAACGTTTAAATTGAACTGTTATATTAACCTGACTATTCACAATAATCATACTATTGTCTGCATACTCGGTGCTGGCCATCGCCTCGTAACACCAGCTACACACTACACAATAAAGGCAAAACAATTCTAACACTGCTAAAACTTTGTTGGAGCCAACGTCCACACGTAACGGTACTTAATCGTCAGACCTAGGCCCTGTCACACTGAACAAGCCAAGATGTCCGACAATCGTTTACAACCTAAGAATTTCTATGGGACGGCAAAAACGTGGCATAAGACGGCTAAAATCGTACAGTCTGCAAAGACCTTAAAATAATTAATTAATCTGTTTTTTTTACCCAGCCTGTTTACCACTTATTCCATGTGGTTTCTTCCTTCTTAGATTCCATGAAATGATGACCTCTTCCTAAATATTTTGTCAAATTATTAAGTTTGTGTATGGTTTCCTAGAAACAGGGGTGGTACAACTTACCCCTTCGGCTCAACTTACCCCACTCTCCCCTATGATTATTTTGTAGGCTACACACTATAGAGTGCTTAGCAGGTCAGAGTGAACTGATTGGTCAGATAGACTAGTCTAACAGTTGGCCTTACAAAAAAATGTTAATGGTTAGATGGACAGAAATCAAATCAAAGTCATGGCTATGCATACGGATTACTGAAATTCACTCCTCTGAGAGTCATGTAAGATTAATCTATCATTATTACCAGCTTCACCTCATTTTGATCAATGCAGTACATGTGGAATACCAACAGCTCAAAAAAAGTATTTTGGGAAGAACTGGATGACAAAAGGAGGGATGAGAGAAACTTTTGCTAAATATAGTGGCATCACGCAATCTTAAGTCATTCCTGAATTCATATCCAGAAATGCACATGGATTTGTTTTCGGGGACGATGTGATCATCAATGTAAAATCTGTGTCTTCTTTCCAGCTTGATTACATTTCAGCCTGACATCACTCTTGACATCACTCGCACCCAATCAGGTGCGAGTTCAGCTTTGCATTTCTGACGGGATGGCTATAGGCATTTGAAATTGAGTTAACACAAACATGTATGTATGTACTGTATAATGAAGATATGCGAGTTAGTATATGGCCTGGCCACTAACTAACTTGTTTCCTCGCGCCCTCTTGGTCTGGTGTGCACACTGCATTACCTCTCCACTGAGAGCTGCTCCTGTTCCCTTTATCTTATCGGCTCGGAGCGCTTGTCGGCCTAGAGGGCTGCTGAGGCCCAGCGTCTGTTACACTGTGCACTCTTAGAAAAAAAGAGTTACGAAAGGCTTCTTAGGCTATCCCCAAAGGAGAACCCTTTTTGGTTTCAGGTAAAACTCTTTTGGTCTCCAAGTAGAACCCTATGGGGAAAGGGTTCTACATAGAACCCAATTGGGTTTTACCTGGAACCAAGATGGGTTCCTCAAAGGGTTCTCCTATGGGGACAGCCGGATAAACTTTTTAGGTTCTAGGTAGCAAAAAAAAGAAAAAAAAAGTTATTGTCACATACAACGGATAAGTGCAGTTTTACAGGGTCACCCATGGTAGTACAGCACCCCTGGAGCAAATTATAGGGTTAAGGGCCTTGCTCAAGGGCACATCAACAGAATCTTCACCTTGTCAGCTCAGATATTTGAACCAGCAGCACTTTTAGTTACGGGCCCAACGCTCTAACCGCTAGGCTACCTGCCACCCTGTAATTCAGTAAGAGAATGGGAAAACAACCAATAACTGTTTATCTGTGGGAAAACATCCCCATTAATTCCTGCTAGTCATTAGCAACTCAATGCATTATATTTGTTAAACATCTAATACAGATCAAGATCAAGTTCCTGCTCCCCATTTTGTAGAAAAACAATAAAACATTTCAAAACGACTTTAAAATGGTCTGAACAAAGAAAAAAACATCCCAATGAAAGGCAATTCCTCTGACATTAATTATATCTTGCGAAGTTTTGATAAAGCATGAGAAATAGCGTTTTTGCTTTCAACATTTCTGTCTAGTAGTTTGCATTCTCCATCAAACTGATACAGCACACAGCCTATCATAGAGGTATGTTGTGAAGCTTGATGTGGATATTGAGAACAAGCCACCTGGGTTAATTTTTCAATGCAAGATTCAGCCGAATTGGCCATAGGCTACGCCAAGTACTCAATTCACTGAGACGCACAGCCATGACAAATGGTGCATGAGCAGTTGCATTTTGAGAGCTATGTGGACTGTCTCCATTTTCAATGAATCATTTTACACTCCTGTGTTTTCTTTCGCTCATTTCTGATGATTTCTTTAAGCTGTTATTTGAGGATGAAAGGTCTATCTCTGAGCATTTGTTTCTCTGTAATGTCATAAACTGGTTCATTACCAGCAGAGTCAGACATGTGGGCACTCCTTTAATTCTTCTTTTGCCAGATTAAAAATACACTTTTAAATTGGTAATAAACCAGAATGTCTGTTGACACAGTGCTTGTAGCTAGGAATGGTCCACCCACACAGTCAGTGTGGGGAAGAAGGCGCAACATCCCTTCTTCAACCTCAGGAGGGTGAATAAATTTGGCTAGGCCCCTAAGACCCTCAGAAACTTTTACAGATGCACAATTGAGAGCCTCCTGTCGGGCTGTATCACCGCCTGGTATGGCAACTGCACCACCTGCAACCGCAGAGCTCTCCGGAGGGTGGTACGATCTGCCCAGCACATCACCGGGGGCACACTGCCTGCCCTCCAGGACACCTACAGCACCCGATGTCACAGGGCAATAAGATCATCAACGACATCAACCACCCGAGCCAATGCCTGTTCACCCCATTATCATCCAGAAGGCAAGGTCAGTACAGGTGCATCAAAGCTGGGACCGAGTGACTGAAAAACAGCTTCTATCTCAAGGCCATCAGATTGTTAAATAGCTATCATTAGCCGGCTACCACCGACCACTCAACCCTGCACCTTAGAGGCTGCTGCCCTATATACATAGACATGGAATCACTGGCCACTTTAACAATGGAACACTGGTCAGTTTAGTAATGTTTACATACTGATTTACTCATCTCATACACCACCGGTCAAAAGTTTTATGACACCTACTCATTCAAGGGTTTTTCTTTATTTGTACTATTCTCTACATTGTAGTATAATAGTGAAGTCAACCAAATTGAGATGGTTTGGGATGAGTCGGACCGTAGAGTGAAGGAAAATCAGCCAACAAGTGCTCAACATATATGGGGACTCCTTCAAGACTGCTGGAAATATATTCCAGGTGATGCTGGTTGAGAGAATGCCAAGAGTGTGCAAAGCTGTCATCAAGGCAAAGGGTGGCTATTTTTTTGGTTAATACATGATTTCATATGTGTTGTCTCATTGATGAGGTCGGGTGATTGTGGAGGCCAGGTCATCTGATGCAGCACTGCATCACTCTCCTTGGAATTTTTTCTTTTCAAATTGATTTATATTTATATAGCCCTTCTTACATCAGCAGATATATCAAATTGCTGTACAGAAATCCAGCCTTAAACCCCAAACAGCAAGCAATGCAGGTGTAGAAGCACGGTGGCTAGGAAAAACTCCATAGAAAGGCCAAAACCTAGGAACAAACCTAAAGAGGAACCAGGCTATGAGGGGTGACCAGTCCTCTTCTGGCTGTGCCGGGTGGAGATTATAACAGAACATGGCCAAATGTTCATAAATGTTCATAAATGACCAGCATGGTCAAATAATAATAATCACAGTAGCTGTCAAGGGTGCAACAAGTCAGCACCTCAGGAGTAAATGTCAGCTGGCTCTTCATAGCCGATCATTGAGAGTATCGCTACCACTCCTGCTGTGTCTAGAGAGTTGAAAACAGCAGGTCTGGGACAGGTAGCACGTCCGTTGAACAGGTCAGGGTTCCATAGCTGCAGGCAGAACAGTTGAAACTGGAGCAGCAGCACAGCTAGGTGGACTGGGGACAGCAAGGAGTCATCAGGCCAGGTAGTCCTGAGGCATGGTCCTAGGGCTCAGGTCCTCCGAGAAAGAAAGAAAGAAAGAAAGAATTAGAGAAAGCATACTTAAATTCACACAGGACACCGGATAAGACAGGAGAAATACTCCAGATATAACAGACTGACCCTAGCCCCCCGACACATAAACTACTGCAGCATAAATACTGGAGGCTGAGACAGGAGGGTTCAGGAGACACTGTACACCCGGACAGGCCAAACAGGCAGGATATAACCCCACCCACTTTGCCAAGGCACAGCCTCCACACCAGTAGAGGGATATCTTCAACCACCAACTTACCATCCTGGGACAAGGCCGAGTATAGCCCACAAAGATCTCCGCCACGGCACAACCCAAGGGTGAGCGCCAACCCAGGCAGGAAGGCCAGTGGCTCAACCCACTCAAGTGACGCACCCCTCCTAGGGACGGAATGAAGAGCACCAGTAAGCCAGTGAAAATAGCCCTTACACAGCTTGGAGGTGTGTTGGGTTATTGTCCTGTTGAAAAACAAATTATAGTCTCACTATGCCCAAACCAGATGGGATGGCGTATCGCTGCAGAATGCTGTGGTAGCCATGCTATTTAACTGTGCCTTGAATTCTAAATAAATCACAGACAGTGTCACCAGCAAAGCAACAACTCCTCCTCCATGATTTACGGTGCGAAATACACATGCCAAGATCATCCGTTCACCCACACAGCGTTTCACAAAGACACAACAATCTCCAATTTGGACTCCAGACCAAAGGACAAATTTCCACCAGTCCATTGCTCATGTTTCTTGGCCCAAACAAGTCTCTTCTTCTTATTGGTGTACTTTAGTAGTCGTTTCTTTCCAGCAATTCGACCATGAAGGCCTGATTCACACAGTCTCACCTGAACAGTTGATGTTGAGATGTGTCTGTTACTTGAACTCTGTGAAGCATTGATTTGGGCTGCAATTTCTGAGGCTGGTAACTCTAATGAACTTATCCTCTGCAGCAGAGGTAACTCTGGGTCTTCCATTTCTGTGGCGATGGTTTTTGCGATTGAAGAAACGTTCAATTTTTCAGTAATGACTGACCTTCCTGTCTTAAAGTAATGATGGACTGTCGTTTCTCTTTGCTTATTTGAGCAGTTCTTGCCATAATGTGGTCTTTTACCAAATAGGGCTATCTTCTATATACCCCCCTACCTTGTCACAACACAACTGATTTGCACAAACGCATTAAGAGGGAAAGAAATTACACAAATGAACTTTTAAGAAGGCACACCTGTTAATTGAAATGCATTCTAGCTGACTATCTCATGAAGCTGGTTGAGAGAATGACAAGAGTGTGCAAGCTGTCATCAAGGCAAAGGGTGGCTATTTGAAGAATCACAAATATAAAATATATTGTGATTTGTTTAACACTTTTTTGGTTACTACATGATTCCATATGTGCTATTTCATAGTTTTGATGTCTTATTCTACAATGTAGAATATAGTGAAAATAAAGAAAATCTATTGAATGAGTAGTTGTTCTATAACTTTTGACCTGGGTGTGTATGTATATACTGTATTCTATTCTACTGTGTTTTAGTCAAAGTCACTCCAACATTGCTCGTGCTAATATTTATATATTTCTTTATTCCATTATTTAACTTTTAGATTTGTGTATTGTTGTGAATTGTTTGATACTTCTGAACTGTTGGAGCTAGGAACACAAGCATTTCGCTACACCCTCAATAATATCTGCTAAATATGTGTGTGTGACCAATAACATTTGATTTGATTCGATTTGGAGACAGATCTGCTTTCCTTTCCCTTCCACCTTCATCTACCGCTAATTGGTATAACATTTGATTTGATTCGATTTGGAGACAGATCTGCTTTCCTTTCCCTTCCACCTTCATCTACCCCTAATTGGTATAGCACATGACATAATTACTATCAAGGTTGGACAAGGTTATAGTTCAAGCATTTATCAGGCATGATCTGTGTGGTCACTTTGTGGACCTATGAATTTAAAGATTAAAGAATTTGCTTTATAACTCTGCTTTTACTCCCTCAAAAGTAAGGACTACACTGTAACTGGGTAAGGCCTGGAAAACAACAGGTTCACCACCCTTAGATAAAACTACAGACCCAGCTTGTGTAACCTCACTGTGCTTGAACAATATCTACAGTGTCTTGATTCAAGTCATGCATTACCTAGAACAAATTGATCACAGCAGACAAACTTGGCCGGGACAGAAGAAAACATAAAACACTGAGAAAAGGCATCAGATGTTTTCAACAAAACAGGCCATTCCTGCTAGTCAGAAATGCACTGCTCTTCATATTTTAATTGAATTACCTCTCCTGTCATGTTTGGATCCAGGAAAGTGTTAAGTGTCTCATTGTATTCCCCAAGCACTGTGATTCATAAACGGCCGAGTGTGGGCTCGTTTGGATTGACAGCTCTCTGATATTCGAAGGAAAAACATCCTGGCACTTCATCGTCTTACCTCATACAATAAAGATCCCATACAATAAAACAAGATGGAGCTTTTTGATGAATAGAGCAATAGTGATAATAATTGTTTGCAGATGCAATGGAAGTCATTGGGAAAATGCACTCATGTTAAACTGTACTGTAAGAGAGACAGTGGAAGCTATGGACAAACTTCAAAGAGAGAGATGGGAGAATAGAAAGAGAATGTCTTCAACGTTCCTCAACGTGTGACATTTTTGGCCATCCATAAATTCTGTAAAGTCTGAAATAATAAGTTATGAATTTGATGTCAACTTTGTACAATACCCAAGAGTCAGTGATGCATTGTAGTTTGTCAGGGTATCACTGTTCACCTAACACAACTGACTCACCTTTTGGCAAGTCTCTCTGTCAGCAATACCATCCAAACAGACATATTAAGGGTAGAATGAATAACGTATGACTTGGCCATTAGTCATCTACCTGGACTTGCCTGAGCTCAATCCACAATGTCTGTCTAATATTTCAAAAGACTTTGACAGTGTGTAATTCAGGGAAAGTACAATTGGAGAACTACCCACGTGGAACCCAGTGAACTGGTGCACTGCAAACTACAACAGAGCAACCTATTTTGTTACACATGATTAAACACATGAATGTGCAAGAATGAACCACAGTCAGAGGTGTAGAGGCAGACATTTATTTTTTACCAGAATAAAACAGTAATTATACAGTTTGGGCTAAAGAGTTGTTTGGAAAGCCAATCCTTTCTCTAAAGAGACTTTGTCAACCCAAAGACCGCCTGCCAACACAGGTGTTAAATGATACCTGACATATACATTCATTAGAATTCACAAACATTCATTACTCATTATATACGTATATAGAATATAGTGCCTTTTACATTAAAATCTCATAATGCTCTGTCATAATAGTTTATGTGATAAGAATTAAAGGATTATGAGCACTAATGACTGCTGTGATTATGTGAACTGTAAGTACTGTATATCCATCAAAGTAAGGTGTTGGTGACCCTCAACAATATTCCCTCACAATGAAACTCTATAAAACTCTATGGCTATTCCAAGCCAATCAAATGCCATTATTGTCCTTTAATGTGGTGATTGGCCAATACACTTTAAATCATGACTAAGTTGTACAGGGTGGGGCAAATGGTGATGCAACAAGGCAAGGCGCTGGGGCAGCACTAACACCTCAAGGTCCCTTTAAGACTTAAGGAGTGCACATGCACACCCTTGACAGGTCTTCCTCTTAAAGTGACACCCCCCTTGTACAAGCTGTCCTCCCTCCCTCTCTGATAAGGCCTCCACTTTGTCTTGCTCGTTGACATAATTATTTTGGCTTGGCCCGGCGCTGTGCTCTCCATGCCTTCTCCCTTACTCATGCTGTTATCGAGGAGCTTGAGGGCTGCTTTTAGTCTGGCCTAATCAGTGCCTTCAGCCTCTCTGGACTGATCTGCCAAGAGTGCTGAGCTCCGAGAGGGAGTGGCGGCCTGATACAAAGAGAAGGGCTGTTGGCTGACAGACGACTGCACACGGCTCAGGGTCAGAGACAAGACGGCTCAGTGCAGAACATGGCCTGTTAAAGTCTGTCCAAAGCAAACTAACTTTATGCACCGCAGCCGTTTCAGTCTTTCTCTTACATTGCTCTGCTCAAGTTCCTTGGTCACGGCATCTCTGTAATTCAACGGCTACTCTCTGTTTGATGGGCTATGTGAAAGTTTTTTTGGGCATGTCTTATCTAATACACTAGATGAGTAGATATAGACATTGGAAATGTAACATACTCAGTCACAATATAAAAGATATGTCCCTGAACTTTAGCCCTAACTTATTTATTGATCTTTCTCACCTCAGAGGTTTTCTAAATTAAAATGGCTACACTACACCTATGAAGAGAGGAGAATGTCAACTATAAAACAGTATGGTATATTTTCCTGTAAAGCAGACAGACATGATTGACTTGTGGTGGCTATTTTTTCACTACTCATTCTCAACCACAGGGGGGCTCTACTTCACATCTGCTGTTCCTCACCTTCTGTCAAACTCAGACCATGTCCATCACCCCATCTTTACAGACTGAGCGACAAAATTGCATGTCTACCATAAATTTGACCAATTGCGTGGAAAGAACCTAAAATGGCAAGTTAAAAATCTCTCTAACACTATTCTTTTTGTGTTTTTGGCTAGACAAATGATTGATGTACAGTATGTTGTGGTTCTCTCATCAAGGGGTTTGGGGTGTGCGACTACCTATCAAACTATGTGTTATTGAACATATTTTTTAAGGAAATAGTAGACATAGAGGAGCCTCCCTCTCAGGAGTGGTTATTCTACAGACCTGGCCGGAAAAACAACATCAAATAATTTCTGTGAAACAATGGTGTGGCAGGCACGTGTGTAGCCTTTGTGCTCAGACAGACAGAGATCAAACTGTTGGCGAGGAGGTGAAGGGTTTGATGGGCCTTGGCACGCCCCCATTCCCTGTAGGCTTAGGATACCACGTCTGGGAGACTGCTCTTCCTCATGTGGTTTTGGAGTGTCCTTGGAAAATGTGGAATATTTATTAATACAATCCAAAGACCTCAACCTTAAATAGTGTAATTGCCTTGAGATGACGGAAGGGACTGTAAATTCTGAAATGCAGCTCCAGGGGTAAAGACTAATCCATTCTGGTCTATAGTGGGCTGTGTATGGCAGTGGGGGCTGCTGAGGGGAGGATGGCTCATAGTAAAGGCTGGAACGGCGCAAATGGAATGGCATCAAACACATGGAAACCATGTGTTTGATGTTGTTGATACCTTTCCACTTATTCCGCACCAGCCATTACCACGTGCCCGTCCTCCCCAATTAAGGTGCCACCAACCTCCTGTGGTGTATGGTGATATTCTTCTAATTGTAACATTTACTGTATGGTGACCATCACTTACAGGGCACATTCTGAATGAACCATGGCAGTTAATACACCAGAATCTGTTAGTTCGCTGATACAATTTTTATTTTATTTTTAATTTTACCTTTATTTTACTAGGCAAGTCAGTTAAGAACAAATTCTTATTTTCAATGACAGCCTAGGAACAGTGGGTTAACTGCCTGTTCAGGGGCAGAACGACAGTTTTGTACCTTGTCAGCTCAGGGATTCGAACTTGCAGCCTTTCGGTTACTAGTCCAACGCTCTAACCACTAGGCCACCCAGATTTATTATATTAGAAGTGCAGATTGTCACACCAGTCGTATTGGCAGACCAGCGCAGGAATAATGATGTATAACCCTGATAAGTTGGTGCTGGTTTTCAATAATAAAACTCTATGGCAACAAACATAAAAATCCTCCACATCTTTTCCTATGAAAACATGTTGGAATTTATGTTGTGACCTACACATGGTGTTTTAAAAGTGTCCAAGCAAAATGCTTGTGGCCACACATTGCAGCTCTTCAGTCTGGAGAAAAGGATTTGAGTGTGTTGGAGTACAGTACAGGCAGCCGGTGCTCTGTATAGTCAGAAACCAGGGCTGTGTTTGTTAGGATTATGTTTCAGTAACACTTCACATTCAGAAGGGGACCTAACCCAAGAGATACCTAAATTAGAATGACTCTTTACTTTGGCACATGAGGGGTCTCCGCACTCTAAAATGTAGGGTTTCAACAAGGGTTCTTCTAAGATCCTCAAAGTTCTTTGAAGATCCTTAGGGTACTCGGCACTTGAAATTGCCCACAAAAGGTTTTCCCAAGAACCCTTTAGGAGGTGGGGTTCATGGATGAACCTCCTTAGTTGGCGGGGGTTCTTGCAAGAACATAACATTTGGAATCAAATTTGAAAGGACAGCAGGTGCAGGTTCTTAACTGAAAAATGTAATGATCTCCTTAATTTAAGATAAGGGTTGTCCCTTGTATGATCTAAATTGATATTGTTTCATTATAATACCATCTATATTTTCATATTTGTGCAAATCTTTCTAAAACAGAAAATGGACACAATTCAATGAATATCAATCAACAAAGAGTTAAGAATATGTACTGTAGGCTATAAGAATATTTTGAAGACTAGCTGTATTGGGTGCAGATGACTGAACGGCTCACTTTTGTGTCTGTGTCTGCAGGTATACAGACAAGGAGGCATACAAAGGTATGTCAATTGGTTTTGGTATGTTATGCAGATCACATTTACCATCCTCCTCCCTTACATCTTCAATGAAAATTCCAGAGGCCTCTAAATTATGGAAGGTATGTGTAAGAAAACCATTATCAAAACAGTTTTTTTCATTCACATTTACCACAGAAAACAAGGTATGAATACTGTTGTGCATGTTTTGTTAATCATCTGTATAACTACTATTTTTTTGAGATTCACAGACTTCACCCTCCCCACACCTCTGATGAATATAACAGGAAACCTGTTCGATCACTATGCACTGCAAAATCATTCTGGCTATGGATACAGAGAACATCAACATCAACACGCCAGAGGTTATACCCAATGGACTTGGGGCTCTGCTGGGAGCTTACCTCACATTTAGATTTTTTTATTCTGCTTTGCCCAATAAGGTTTTTCAAAAGGTTTAATCTGAGGATCAACCCTTTTCAACCATTTTAAAGGGTTCTTCGAATAACTTATAGGGGTTCCCCCACCGTTTCATTTTGAAGAACCCCTAAAGGATACTCCAGGGAACTTTTATTTTTAGAGTATACTAATATTAATTAGAAAATTAAGAGCCAGGCGCTCCAGAGAAAATGAAGAAAGAAGCATTGAAAACAAAGTTAAATTAAATTGAATAAAAGTGGAGCACTGTTGTGGCAGTCCATAATCAATCTACAGGAGTCTGGAATGAAATGGGGTTCACCCCTAAATCAACTCTCTAAGGTTGTATCCCAAATGGCACCCTATTCCCTATGTAGTGCACTACTTTTGACCAAGGTCCTATGGGGCCCTGGTCAAAAGTATTGCATTACATAGGGAACAGGGTACAATTTGGCAATGCAACCTAAAGCTTCATGGTCTTGAGAACTGCGAGACAGAGTGATTTGGATGGTCTTTTGAGCCAAAAAGCCTGAATGATGTGAGACTGTATTACCACATTTTTTTTCTTCACTTGAGCAGCTAAATTGAGCTATATACTACATGGAAAGATAAATGAGTCTGTAAACGTGATTTAAAACATGCCCAAGCTGTTTTTCAGTCTCTTGGTCCCAGCTTTGATGCACCTGAACTGACCGGCTCAGGTGGTTGATGTCCTTGATGATCTTTTTGGCCTTCCTGTGACATCGGGTGATGTATGTGTCCTGGGGGGTATGCAGTGTGCCCCCGGTGATGTGTTGGGCAGACCGCTTCACCCTCTGGAGAGCCCTGCAATTGCGGCAGTGCAGTTGCCCTACCAGGTGGTGATACAGCTGCAGGATGCTCTCAATTGTGCATCTGTAAAATTTTGAGGGTCTTAGGGGCCAAGCCAAATTTCTTCAGCCTCCTGATGTTGAAGAGGCGCTGTTGTGCCTTCTTCCCCACACTGTCTGTGTGGTTGGACCATTTCAGATCGTCAGTGATGTGCAAACCGAGGAACTTGAAGCTTTTCACCTTCTCCACTGTGGTCCCGTCGATGTGGATAGGGGCGTGCTCTCTCTGCTGTTTCCTGAAGTCCACGATCAGCTCCTTTGTTTTGTTGACCATTCCACCAGAGCCCTCACCTCCTCCCTGTAGGCTCTCGTCATTGTTGGTAATCAGGCCTACAACTGTTGCGTCGTCTGTAAACTTGATGATTGAGTTGGAGGATCAGCGAAGTGGAGGTGTTGTTTCCTATCTTCACGACCTGGGGGCGGCCCATCAGGAAGTCTAGGACCCAGTTGCACATGGCGGGGTTCAGACCCAGGGCCCCGAGCTTAATGATAAGCTTGGAGGGTACTATGGTGTTGAAGGCTCAGCTATAGTCAATAAACAGCATTCTTACATAGGTATGTATTGCTCTTGTCCAGATGGGCTAGGGCAGTGTGCAGTGCGATGGCAAATGCATCGTATTTGGATCTATTGGGCGGTATGCAATTTGAAGTGGGTCTAGGGTGTCAGATAAGGTAGAGGTGATATGATTCTTAACTAGCCTCTCAAAACACTTCATTATGACAGAAGTTATTGCTATGGACGATAGTCATTTACTTCAGTTACCTTTGCTTTCTTGGGTACAGGAACAATGGTGGACATCTTGAAGCAAGTGGGGACAGCAGACTGGGATAGGGAGAGATTGAATATGTCCGTAAACACTCCAACCAGCTGGTTTACGCATGCCTTTAGGACCCGGCTAGGGATGCCGTCTGGGTCGGCAGCCTTGCGAGGGTTAACACATTTAAATGTCTTACTCAAGAACGTGCAAAGATGTCATCAAGGCAAAGGGTGGCTATTTGAAGAATCTTCAAACATAACATTTTGATTGTTTTGATTGTTTAACACTTTTTTGGTTACTACATGATTCCATTTGTGTTATTTCATAGTTTTGATGTCTTCACTATTATTCTACAATGTATAAAATAGTAAAATAAAGAAAAATGAGTAGGTGTTCTAAAACTTTTGACTGGTAGTACATATATATAGAGAGATATATATTTACACACACACACACACACACACACACACACACACACACACACACACACACACACACACACACACACACACACACACACACACACACACACACACACACACACACACACACACACACACACAATAAGGCCACACAGAGGGCCAGAGATACTGAAAGAAAACTGATAAACTAATGTACAGAACCCAAAAAAGGCCTCTAGATGTAATCTGATATAAATTCCAGATATTTCTTGAAAGTTAGCAAAATGATGGTAGTTTAGTGGTAAACTTAGAAATCCTTGAGTAACATGCAACCCTGCTGTATCAAAGACACATTAATAATGAATAGTTTTCATTTCCCTCCTCTGTTTTCCCATGTGTCTCCTGATGGCCAGAGAATTCTTTGGATATTAAAAGATGACTGGGGCAGAAGATGTTTTCCCAAAATTAATTTCTGTAATTGTGAGAGAATAATTTATTTTTGTATAAATTATTTAACCATGGAAGTCATATAGAGATTTACATCACCTTTTCAATTGAGCCCTGGATGCAGTGCATTTGTACTACATCCAACAAGTCATCTAAATTAAAGACAATTATTTAACAAATCCTCAAAAGCGCATGGAGAACAACCGTACAGAATTTCTATATTTAAAAACATGTCAAACATGTCACAATGGGCTCCCATTAGAGCACTATAACATTCAGGAGAGTAATGTTAAGTGAAAATGGATTGCCAAAACATGCCAAAGTTTTTCTCAGACAAACACGAATAGGCTGAGAATGTGAGGCTGTGCTGACATATTACCGCCGACTCCGAGCATGAGGCAGCCATAGGGCGGACGTGATTTGTTTTCGATGTCATGCTTTCTTAACAACGACTAGACTTTTGATTTCAAGTGAAACTTAATCTTGGCTAAATCAAATCGTTTGGACCTTGACCAATGCCTTTTTACAGGGTGTGTGTGTGTGAATGTGTATGAGAGGTGCGTGAGAGTGTGTGTTGTCATAGAGATAGAGCTAAAAAAGTGAACAGATATGAGAATTGATGTGCACAATGTTCTTCTGATCGGTGGTCCAATATAGTAATGATGACTATGACCTCAGCATCCAACATGAAGTGAAACGAATGCATTTCATTGAAACATCCCTGGCTTCAGCATCTATAATGCCAGTTATGACATCTTGCCTCTTTCCTTCCAACTTTCAAAAGTGGATGTGGAAATGTTTTTGTGCATTAGACATGCAAATGTATACACATTAGAACTACAGCTTCGTCTTCTGATGGATGGGTGAAGTATGGCCAGGAAAGTCATTATCATGTCTTAGCAGGATGTCATTGATAGATGTAATTGATAATATTCAAGGTCTTCTTCAGTTGTTAATTATACAGTACATTTGGAAAGTATTCAGACCCTTTCACTTTTTCCACATTTTGTAAAGTTACAGTCTTATTCTAAAGTGGATTAAATCGTTTTTCCCCCTCATCAATCTACACTGAATTCCCCAAATCAAATTAAATTTGTCACTTGCACCGAATACTACAGGTGTAGACGTTACTGTGAAATGCTTACTTACAAGCCCTTAACCTACAATGCTTTAAGAAGTTTTAAGAAAAAAAGTTTTAAGTAAAAAACAGATAAGTAAATCATTGAAAATAAAAGTAACAAATAATTAAACAGCAGCAGTAAAATAACAATAGCGAGGCTATATACAGGGGTGCCGGTACAGAGTCAATGTCCGGGGGCACCGGTTAGTCGAGGCAATTGAGGTAATATGTACATGTAAGTGGAGTTAAAGTGACTATGCACAGATAATAAACAGAGAGTAGCAGCAGCGTAAAAGAGGGGTCTGGGTAGCCCTTTGATTAGGTGTTCAGGAGTATTATGGCTTGTGGGTAGAAGCTGTTTAGAAGCCTCTTGGACCTAGACTTGGTGCTCCGGTACGGCTTGCTGTGCGGTAGCAGAGAGAACAGTCCATGAATGAGGGTGGCTGGAGTCTTCCTCTGACACCGCCTGGGATAGAGGTCCTGGATGGCAGGAAGCTTGGCCCCAGTGATGTATTGGGCCCTACGCACTACCCTCTGTAGTGCCTTGCGGTCGGAGGCCAAGCAGTTGCCATACCAGGCTGGGATGCATCCACTCAGGATGCTCTCGATGGTGTAACTGTAGAACCTTTTGAGGATCTGAGGACCCATGCCAAATCCTTTTTGCATGAAAAAAGCAAAAACAGTTTTTTGACATTTTTGCTAATGCAATTACAGCCTCGATTCTTCTTGGGTGTGACATTACAAGCTTGGCACACATGTATTTGGGAAGTTTCTCCCATTGTTCTCTGCAGATCCTTTCCAACTGTGTCCGGTTGGATGGGGTGCGTCGCTGCACAGCTATTCTCTGGCCTCTTAATTCAGACCATTCCAACTCCTGCTGTTTTTCTCCCAAACATGGAGCAAACATTTCCACATTTCCAAGCCAGTTCTTAGTGGGCACTGGCTCGGTCCAGAGAACAACACGAAGGACCTCGTCTCCAGTTGTTTAAACTTCAAACACAATGACCTAATATCTCTGAAGGAGCAGAAACCCTGAGAACATCCAGCATCTGGAACGCATATGAGATGTGTCAGTCACATCTACAGAGAAAATGGACTGAAGTATATTTAAACAACAATCTGAGAATCAAGTCAAAGTTGGAGGCAGAAAGGTATGACTGATGTGAGCCAGAATGGGATGCCGAGACTTCATTAAAAGGAATGGATTAGGCTATAAAGATGTAGAAATGCCCCCTGCAACTTTTGTCAACTTTTGTGTCATACTTGGTAAGCTCTGTTACTATCCTAATTTACCAGTGTATTGAACCTGGAGTGGGGTTTTATAGGCTACATCGATTCAAACTAGCCTAAGTGTGATCTAAATATAATTTCACCTGTATGACATAAGACTCAAAGTCACAGCTAGTCAGTGTACAATCATACCATACAAGTTACCAACCATAACTTATCATCTCATCTATCACTCATCATAATGTCATCACTATCTCTCAACAACCAGCCTCTGTTCCAACTCATGAGGCTATTCCCACCAGTTCTTTCCAGTCTTCAATTGTTTTTGATCATGAATGGCCTGAATTACACAGGCCATCCTTACTCCAGATCCTAGGAGCTACTCGGATGCAAGAAACTCAAACACCCTCTGTTCCTCTAACCTAATTAAGGCATTCAACATCTTAAGGAAGACAACCTCCCAAGTCCTTGCAATAGACATTTGACTATAAATATTTGACTATAACGTGCCGTTATGCCCTAAAAACACCTGCACTAGGGAACACAGCTACACATGTCCACAGATGGAAGTCACAGCTGAGTCTGACGTTACCATGTTATACTTACTTAGGGGGTTTCCTGCTATATCTGTAGTCTGATACCTTTAGACCACAGATAGGCCCAGGAAGGTTGAATTGCCTCTATAAACTGTACCGAGAGAACCATCTAAATTCCTCCAACATTCTGGAAACTAGCCATGCAGATTTTTGTCCAGATTTCCTTTTAGCTAGCTACGGTGCAGGCAATCTGGTTATTGTGTCTAGCAGGATATTATTCTCAATGTACAGTATCTGATTCTTGTAATGGGTAAATGGGTAAATATTTAAAAACATAATAAATTCATCATTCCCACCTGCAATATCCAATACAATCTAATTTCTAGCATACCACATTGTTGGCAAAAGCTGACCAAGTAAGAAGTAAGACAGACTGACAATGCTGTAATGCTGGCCTACACAGTACATTAGAGATAAAGTTGTTTCTAGAGGGAGAAGTCAAGTGCATGTATGTAAAGCAAGTCATTTTATCTATGTTCGGTTCTGTGAAAACCCAGGTTTTTTTCTGGATCAATAAGGGGCTTAGGTGGTGGGCGTGGCAGGGGGCTCGGTCAGCCCACAGCTGAATTCTAGAGAACATTTTAGAGGCCCCCAGTTTGGAGTTGTTTTAGGATTTTTAAATTCTCCCTGACCGTCTAGCCTTTATTTTGGTAATTGTTAGTTCTAATAGGTTATATTATTGAAAAATATAAAAGGTCCATTATATTTTCGACACACAATACAGTATATATGGTTTTAACCATCTAAGTTGACACTGAAAGCGTTTTTCCATCCCAAAAATGTATTTAAAAATACAAAATAGAAAAACTGTTTGAACTGTTGAAACCATTTAAAACCATGATGCTAAAGCAAGCCTGCTTTCTAAACGTGAACAAATGCATAACATGACAGCCTGGGTATTTTCACATGACCTCTGGAATACAAGAAAATCTATCAATCCCCTCAAAACTATGAAAAGTTCCCACGAAACTCTCAAAGTCAAAGGCAACCAAAAAAGAAGCAGACAGAACAGCACAGCAGCCTACCCAAAATTCTACAGCGCTGGAATGTGTCAGGTCTGTCTTGAAATTGGCATTCCGACAGGATCCATCATTGTCTTAATTACGTCGGAGACTAACATTCCCACAGAGGAGCTGTTACTATGACCCTTAAGACATGTTTTGCAGATAAGAACATATGAGTGACATGATGACTCCCAGACTGGGATACAGAGCATCTTAAATGACAGTTCATGGACTATACTGTTTCACTCGCTCGGAGAAGGACTGAACGGACTACATGTTGAAGGAGGACAGTATAGTACCTCTGGGAGCAACACACCCACATCGTCAGAACGATGGCCTAGTTTTAAAAATATTAAAAGTTCACACATTTGACCACAGTAATAACCGGAAGTCCATTAAGATAGATCCAGAGTGATCCCACGGATATTACTTTGAATTGATATTACCAGAAGATGAGGGTATTCAGTTGAAACCTAGCCTACCCAGACCTCATGTTTCTCAAATATCCTGTCAGACTATGGTGGCCCCAGAAAACCACTGCAGTTCTGATGGGATTCATTAAGACAACAGATGAAGCATGTTTGTCAAACAGTGATATGTACAGAACATTTACATTTGAGTAATTTAGCAAACGCTCTTATCCAGAGCGACTTACAGGAGCAATTATGGTTAGGTGCCTTGCTCAAGGGCACATGGACAGATATTTCTCCTAGTCAGCTCAGGGATTCGAAACCAGCGACTTCTCGATTACTGGCCAACGCTCTTAAGCGCTAAGCTACCTGCCGCCCACAACACAGCCACAATTGTTTATTTAATTACATAGGATCTGTGAACGCAATGTGATGTATGCTACCCAGGCCTGACAGAGGGTAGGTAGGGTACATCAGACTTCAGAGATCAGACCAAATAACATTTCAACAAACAGTAGGGCACATCTTTACCTAATACATTTTCCTTTGTCAGGACAGATTTTTTTTTCTACATTTATTTAACTAGGCAAGTCAGTTAAGAACAAATTCTTATTTTCAATGACGGCCTAGGAACAGTGGGTTAACTGCCTGTTCAGGGGCAGCACGACAGATTTGTAACTTGTCAGCTCAGGGATTTGAACTTGCAACCTTTAGGTTTGTAGTCCAACACCCAAAATGAGAGGCTTCATAAGAAATCAAGCATGCTGTTGTAGCTAAGATTAGTGATTTAAAGCACAAAGACTATAAATAGGATGCTACAGAACTATGACTGTAGACACATTCTTTCATGATTGGCATCAACCTCTTTCTCTACCTCATCTTGACCAGATGTAGCTGATTATCAACATCCAGATGAGTGCAACTAGTTTGAAGCCTTGTGATTTAGACATCCTCTCTGTTTGTCAATTTTTCAGTTGAATGAGTTCAAGGGAATTGTAAATGGCTTTTGACTCGATCACATTCATAGAACGTGTTCTCCCTCTCTTTGTGCATACATCAACACTGTTATTGTAGACCCATTCATACAACCAGGTACCTTAAAGCAGGGTTTCCCAAACTCGATCCTGGGCCCCCCAGGAGGTCAGACTGCCATAAATTAAGCTCTTATCTAACTTGCAACACATACTGATAGACATACTGTGCTTAGCAGTCATTGTGTTTCCCCTAAAAGAGTAATGATTATTCCTTGCTCTGGTGACCTTTGACTGTTGGTTCAGCTGTAGTATTGTAGTGAGAGGCTCTTTAGGGGTGTTGAGCTATAAATGACTAATATAAATTTCAATTACAGAGAGCGTCAACATGTTATCCATTCCACTCCTTAAATGTAGGCCTAACATTTGTGATTGGAATTTAGGGCTTTGGTGGGTCACACTGTCTGACTCTGACCTGACCTCTCTTTAGACTATTCGTTATGCCATTTGTCACAAGAGGGAAGAATAATCAGTTAATACTTGGTTAAATACATTTGAGAAACAATTTTAGGATGGAATTAAATGTTCATTTTGGTGTTTAGTAGATACTTCCTTGATAGCCTAATAACTGTAAGTTTTTGATCCCTTAATGAGGTAAGAACATGTGTCGGAATGGGTCTTTTCTGGTCTGTGCACTATTCTAATATAAAATAGCTCCTTTCAACATGGCCTCCTCATAAATGTGCTGTTCCATCTCGTCCTTAGGCCCTCGCCTGCGGCTTCTCAGAAGGATCTCCGATCTGCATCCCCCTTTCCGGCATCTGTTCTTCATGCACAAGGCGTGGATCTGGGCCTGTTCCAGTGAAAGCAGGATATCCTTCTCGTCGGACTTGTTAAAAAGGAAAACGTTTATTTCAGGCCATGGTGAGTAATTGCTTTTCTGATGTCCAGTAGATATTTTCGGTCATAAGAGACAGTAGCAGCAACATTATGTACACAATAAGTTGAAAAATAATTTATACAAAACGCAAAAAAAATAACAAGATTTTACAATTGGTTGGGAGAATGTAAAACAACAGCCATGTTCTTCGGCGTCATCTTTATTTAGGTCATTGGCCTGTTAATAAAAAATGTCCCATGAAATATCATCAATCAACATCTTAAAGAGCTCACAATTACTTTTGTTAAATACTCTACATTTAATCCTATTAACCATTCCCATCTATTATTTTCCAGCTGACGAAAAGAGAAGCGGACAATTGGAAAGTGACGGCGTAGTGTGTTACTAATGGTTTACTTTGAGACTGTAGTCCCAGCTCTCTTCAGGTCATTGACCAGGTCCTGCCGTGTAGTTCTGGGCTGATCCCTCACCTTCCTCATGATCATTGATGCCCCACGAGGTGAGATCTTGCATGGAGCCCCAGACCGAGGGTGATTGACCGTCATCTTGAACTTCTCTCATTTTCGAATAATTGCACCAACAGTTGTTGCCTTCTCACCAAGCTGCTTGCCTATTGTCGTGTAGCCCATCCCAGTCTTGTGCAGGTCTACAATTTTATCCCTGATGTCCTTACACAGCTCCCTGGTCTTGGCGATTGTGGAGAAGTTGGAGACTGTTTGATTAAGTGTGTGGACAGGTTAATTTTATACAGGTAATGAGTTCAAACAGGTGCAGTTAATACAGGTAATGAGTGGAGAAAAGGAGGGCTTCTTAAAGAAAAACTAACAGGTCTGTGAGAGCCGGAATTCTTACTGGTTGGTAGGTGATCAAATACTTATGTCATGCAATAAAATGCAAATGAATTACTTAAAAATCATACAATGTGATTTTCGCAGTTGAAGTGTACCAAATTACAGACCTCTACATGCTGTGTAAGTAGGAAAACCTGCAAAATCGGCAGTGCATCAAATACTTGTTCTCCCCACTGTATATGAGTGCCTCTTTGCTTGACATCATGGGAAAATCAAAAGAAATCACCCAAGACCTTCATAGTAGACCTCCACAAGTGTGGTCCATCCTTGGCAGCAATTTCCAAATGCCTGAAGGTACCACGTTCATCTGTACAAACAATAGTACGCAAGTATAAACACCATGGGACCACGCAGCAGTCATACTGCTCAGGAAGGAGATGCGTTCTGTCTCCTAGAGATGAATGTACTGTGGTGTGAAAAGTGCAAATCAATCCCAGAACAACTGCAAAGGACCTTGTGAAGATGCTGGAGGAAACAGGTACAAAGGTATCTATATCCACAGTAAAACGAGTCCTATATCGACATAACCTGAAAGGCCGCTCAGCAAGGAAGCAGCCACAGCTCCAAAACCGCCATAAAAAAAAGCCAGACAAAGGTTTGCAACTGCACATGGGGACAAAGATCGTACTTTTTGAGAAATGTCCTCTGGTCTGTTGAAACAAAAATATAACTGTTTGGCCATAATGACCATCGTTATGTTTGGAGGAAAAAGGGGGAGTCTTGCAAGCCGAAGAACACCATCCAATCCGTGAAGCATGGGGGTGGAAGCATCATGTTGTGGGGGTGCTTTGTTGCAGGAGGGACTGGTGCACTTCACAAAATAGATGGCATCATGAGGTAGGACAATGATGTGGATATATTGAAGCAACATCTCAAGACATCAGTCAGGAAGTTAAAGCTTGGTCGCAAATGGATCTTCCAAATGGACAATGACCCCAAGCATACTTCCAAAGTTGTGGCAAAATGGCTTAAGGACAACAAAGTCAAGGTATTGGAGTGGCCATCACAAAGCCCTGACCTCAAGCCCATAGAAAATGTGTGGGCAGAACTGAAAAAGCGTGTGTGCGAGCAAGGAGGCCTACAAACCTGGGTCAGTTACACCAGCTCTGTCGGAAGGAATGGGACAAAATTCACTTATTTACTTCCCACAAACCTATTGTGGGAAGCTTGCTACCCAAAACATTTCACCTAAGTTAAACAATTTAAAGGCAATGCTACCAAATACAAATTGAGTGTGTGTAAACTTCTGACCCACTGGGAATGTGATGAAGGAAACAAAAGCTGAAATAAATTATTCTCTCTACGATTATTCTGACATTTCACATTCTTAAAATAAAGTGGTGATCCTAACTGACCTAAAACAGAGAATTTTTACTATTTATTTTATTTATTTTATTTTACCTTTATTTAACCAGGTAGGCAAGTTGAGAACAAGTTCTCATTTACAATTGCGACCTGGCCAAGATAAAGCAAAGCAGTTCGACAGATACAACGACACAGAGTTACACATGGAGTAAAACAAACATACAGTCAATAATACAGTATAAACAAGTCTATATACAATGTGAGCAAATGAGGTGAGAAGGGAGGTAAAGGCAAAAAAGGCCATGGTGGCAAAGTAAATACAATATAGCAAGTAAAACACTGGAATGGCAGTTTTGCAATGGAAGAATGTGCAAAGTAGAAATAAAAATAATGGGGTGCAAAGGAGCAAAATAAATTAATTAATTAAATACAGTTGGGAAAGAGGTGTCAGGAATTGTGAAAAACTGAGTTTAAATGTATTTGCCTAAGGTGTATGTAAACTTCCAACTTCAACTGTATATGTGACACATATCAATGCTAAAATAACATGCAAAACAGGCATATATATATATATATATTTTTTTTTTAAGCAGGTGGGGCTCTGCTGGGCTAAAGCAGGGAATTAGACATGAGACAAGATCAAGAAGATTTACTACACTAAGATCTATCAAACTAACACAACACTACAAGCATGATAAAGCTTCAGTTTGTTTAACTGAGGCCTTGTAAATACAAAAGATGGAGGTATCTTCTGAGATAAGAGAAGGAAGCTGAAAACATCTGATGAAATGTAAGATCGTATCAGCGAGTGACTATCATGTGCATTTCTCAGTGATGTTTGTAAGAAAATACCAATTTACAATTTGTTTTGCATTATAAAAGTATGATTTACTACATTAGAAGTGCAGATTGTCACACCACAGTCTTTCCAGTGCTGGAATAATGATTTATAACCCTGATATGTTGGTTTTCAATAATAAAACTCAGCAAACATAAAAATTCTCCACATCTTTTTCCCATGAAACCATGTTGGAATTTACGGGTCTTGGTGTTTTAAAGGTGTTTTAAAGGTGTCCAAGCAAAATCCTTGTGGGCACAGGTCCCAGCTCTTACTGCAACTTGTCTTTAAGTGAAACATGACTTTTCAACCCTGTTAACAGTGCTGCTATCAACTCTCAAGACAGCAGCTATACCACCCTGCATCTTTCTGTTGACTTTATTCTGAAGCAAAGCTGGTTTTGACCTGGTCAATCCCTGGATGGATTGCCTAGGCTAGCCTAAAAAGTTAGTTAATAATTACTTAGTTCTCATCAGCCTCTTTTCCACAAAGTACAGTAAGATCTTCTTATGCTCATCCTACGTCTTCTACTTCCAGGCTTTGTAGAGTTTTAACCCAAGCAGCTCTTCAAGTCATAGTAATCCACTCTCTACTGGAAACCCCCATTCCGTATCAAAGGCCTCCTGGATACGTCTTACTTCCCATGATGAATGAGTTGTTGATAATGCAAGATTAAAGACAAAATATGGGATTTGTGTTTCTGCTCAACGAGAGCCACACCACATAAGGTGAGGGATGGGGCCAGGCTGGAGATAATCAATCCCTCTTAAAATTCATAGACATAGCTGTAGATGCAGGGACTGAGAAGCAGCCAAGACCTAGGTATTCTCACAACTCAACATTAGATTCTTCAGAAGAGCAGTTTGACATGCTCCTCAGAGAGACAGTTGGGGACATTGTCCTGTGTTACAAAGATCTGTAAGATTATATAGGTATTGATCTGG
This sequence comes from Oncorhynchus tshawytscha, assembly GCF_018296145.1. Classification (NCBI taxonomy): domain Eukaryota; kingdom Metazoa; phylum Chordata; class Actinopteri; order Salmoniformes; family Salmonidae; genus Oncorhynchus; species Oncorhynchus tshawytscha. The sequence goes on from NC_056442.1 coordinate 33,173,721, forward strand.
CTCCGGAAACTGAGCTCCAGAGTGGCCATTTCCCACAATTCAGAGTCCCAAGGTTACTGAAGGAGGAAATCCCACTCCAGCTGCTGTTTCCAAGTGTCAGTTGATTCATTTTGCAGACCCAACATGGTGCAGCTATCACTGCATTCACTTTCTGCAGGTCACTACAGTCTCCTAAGATCAGTTCGTACTGAGCTGTTTGCCTTTCACTGAGCTGATTATTCAATGAACCAGATCAATCAGTTTGATTTAAAATTATTATTTGGGTTCCTGAATGTTATTTCATTAATTGCAGATTAAAGATAGGGGTTAAATGGTTTACAATATGATATCACCCTTTACTATTGTTCCAGTTAATATTATATTATATTTGTTGGGAGCAAATGTAGGAAACATCTGCTGCCGACATAGCTTTAAGTTATTTAATCGCTGTAATTCTTATGAAATAGTATCCTCATGGCAGAACTATACTCTGTTAGACAAGTTTGTCTTTAGAAAATTCCCAATTATATGTCAATACAATTTACAAAAGGAAATATATGAAGTGGATTTTTATTTAGGTGGGGTTTGAGCTACATTCTAAAATTGTATTTGTTATATATCACAAAATGAACAGTTTGTGAATGAAATGAATGACAATTAATTATGCAATGATTACCTAGACTCCTGTTGATTTAGTCAATGTGTAATTAAAAAAGTAGCCTTTGAGTATTCCACAGCAAGGATCATACTGGTGTGTTCTTCTAATCCATTTCCCTTGATTGTAAAACAAATGATGCCGAGCAATTTAAATAATCTGGAACTGAAAAAAATACCAAAAATGATTGGGCCATATTTCTACTACAGGCTATGATTACCGTATCCTTGGTAATCTGATGCACTTCTAATTTCTTTCCAGACTAAATATAGAATAAACAATTCTTCAAATCAGACAGAATGTTGAACATGTCTACATATCACACTTTGTTGATTAGTCAGTGGTTAATAAAATAAGCATGACATAAAGTATGCAATAAAATAAAACAGCAGATTCCTCAATAAGATTTTATGAGTTATTCCCAAGAGTCTGATCCACTGCTCCGGTTTCCACACTCCAGTCAATGTATTTATCTATAATCATTCATGTCTGTCATAATTATTTGCAGTGGTGTTTAACAATAAAGTGCTTTCTAATGACCTTCTATAAATGGCTTGGAGCACTGTCTTAGAATCACATTTTAACATCACTGTTAGTTATACCACTAATTGCATTCTTTGCAACTTTCCGGTGTTGTGCGAAAAACACTTCAAAATGGAGACAAATTGGATATTTCTCTGTCAGTGTTGACTATACAAAACAAATCAAATAATTTGATTCAATAATTATTTGAGGGTAAAAAAAGTTTATATGTGACTGTTGACTTTGCACATGAGCAGCAAATTACTTTCATGTGGACGCAATGTTTTGCCACATGCCGTCAGAGCGGAATTCCATGACAACGCCAGAGTCATTCATCTGGGAAAGACTTCCCATAAACTCTTTGGAAGACACTATCAGCATGGAATGACCTGCATCTGCAAACAAACACTAACAACCATAAGAACGTTATCAAACATTTCAATCAAGCAGGGAATTAGATAAGAGATTCTTAGACGAAAGAGGATACTCTTTCAATCTCAAACCAGCTATAAAATGTTCCTTTCTCCTTTTAATGAATGGATTCTCTAATAATCTCTGAAGTTGTAATGTTTAATTAACATTGGCTTTGCATTCTCTTCCTCATTCAGGCTAATTCCCAATCACATCTAAATTAGCTTCCCATGCTAATGTGAGTCAGAAACCCTCTGTATCTTTTAAAAACAGTCCGTGACTTCCACAAACTCAAAAAAAATGCAGGTAACATGATATCTCATAGTGTCTGCCCATATATCACATAAACTGGCTGCAGGTCATCTACAAGTCTCTGCTAGGTAAAGCCCCGCCCTATCTCAGCTCGCTGGTCACCATAGCAGCACCCACTCGTAGCACACGCTCCAGCAGGTATATCTCACTGGTCACCCCCAAAGCCAATTCCTCCTTTGGTCGCCTTTCCTTCCAGTTCTCTGCTGCCACTGACTGGAACTAACTGCAAAAATCACTGAAGCTGGAGATTCCCATCTCCCTCACTAGCTTTAAGAACCAGCTGTCAGAGCAGCTCACAGATCACTGCACCTGTTCATAGCCCATCTGCATACAGCCCATCTATCTACCTCATCCCCATACTGTATTTATTTATTTTGCTCCTTTTGCACCACAGTATCTCTACTTGTACATCCATCTTTTGCACATCTACCATCAAAATCAAATCAAATGTATTTATATAGCCCTTCTTACATCAGCTGATATCTCATAGTGCTGTACAGAAACCCAGTCTAAAACCCCAAAAAGCAGGCAATGCAGGTGCAGAAGCACGGTGGCTAGGAAAAACTCCCTAGAAAGGCCAAAACCTAGGAAGAAACCTAGAGAGGAACCAGGCTATGTGGGGTGGCCAGTCCTCTTCTGGCTGTGCCGGGTGGAGATTATAACAGAACATGGCCAAGATGTTCAAATGTTCATAAATTACCAGCATGGTCAAATAATAATAATCACAGGCAGAACAGTTGAAACTGGAGCAGCAGCACGGCCAGGTGGACTGGGGACAGCAAGGAGTCATCATGCCAGGTAGTCCTGAGGCATGGTCCTAGGGCTCAGGTCCTCAGAGAGAGAGAAAGAAAGAGAGAAAGAGAGAATTAGAGAGAGCATACTTAAATTCACACAGGATACCGGATAGGACAGGAGAAGTACTCCAGATATAACAAACTGACCCTAGCCCCCTGACACAAACTACTGCAGCATAAATACTGGAGGCTGAGACACCATTCCAGTGTTTAATTTCCATATTGTAATTACTTCGCCACCATGGCCTATTTATTGCCTTAACTCCCTTATTTGACCTAATTTGCACTAACTGTATATAGACTTGTTTTTTTTTCCTACTGTATTATTGACTTTGTTAATTCCATGTGTAACTGTGTTGTTGTGTGTGTCGAACTGCTATGCTTTATCTTTATCTTTATCTTGGCCAGGTCGCAGTTGCAAATGAGAACAAATGAGAACTTGTTCTCAACTAGCCTACCTGGTTAAATAAAGGTGAAAAAAATAACAAATAAATAAAAATAAAGCGGACTTCAGGGAAGCAGGTCCCCCTGAGTTCTTCAGTGATGCATGAATCCCTAAGTGCCTGTTTAAATACCAGACAAGGGTTAAATAACTTACAATGATGAAGCTAGTAAAGTTAAAGTCATAGCTCATGAAGAGGACAGAGGGCAAGTCTCGGGAGGACTGAGCTACTGTTCTTATCCCCTTAAGTGTTGTGACCCATAAGCTTAAATCCTGTCAGCGTATGAATAAGACGGATGTAGCCAAGGAGGGTGAAGTAAGGGGAAGTTACTAAAGTTGTCACGCCCTGACCTTAGAGATCCTTTTTATGTCTCTATTTTGGTTTGGTCAGGGCGTGAGTTTGGGTGGGGTGGGCATTCTATGTTTTGTGTTCTATGTTTTCTATTTCTGTGTGTTTGGCCGGGTGTGGTTCTCAATCAGAGGCAGCTGTCTATCGTTGTCTCTGATTGAGAACCATACTTAGGTAGCCTTTACCCACCTGGGTTTTGTGTGTAGTTGTTTACTGTTTATGTGTCTGCACCAGACAGAACTGTTTCGTTCGTTCTCTTTGTTGTTTTTGTTATTCAGTGTTATTAATAAATCATGAACACTTAGAACGGTGCACTTTGGTCCACTTCTTCATGCAACGATGACTGTTACAGAACAACCCACCACAAACGGACCAAGCAGCGTGGTAACAGGGATCAGAGGGTGCAGGACTCCTGGACATGGGAGGAGATATTGGACGGACAGGGACCCTGGAGACAGGCTGGGAAACATTTTTTGGGGGGCTGCCTCACGTGCCTGCTGTGCTGCCTTGCCTCATATCGCCGCCTCTCAGCTTTCGATGCCTCCAGTTCTTCTTGCGGGCGGTGATATGAGGCAAGGCAGCGCAGCAGGCATGAGAGGCAGCCCCCCCCAAAAAATGTTTGAGTTGGCTCAGGCGATAGACCTGAGCCAACTCCCCTTGCTTACCGGAAGCAGCGTGGTACTGGTCAGGCACCATGTTATGCGATGAAGCCCACAGTGTCTCCAGTGCGCGCTCATAGCCTGGAGCGCTACATGCCAGCCCCCCGCAAGTGCCATGCAAGAGTGGGCATCCAGCCAGGGTGGATTGTGCCAGCTCAGCGCGTTTGGTCTCCGGTGCGCCGTTCCGGCCCAGGGTATCCTGCGCCGGCTCTGCGTACTGTGTCTCCGGGGCGCTGGGAGGGTTCAGTTCGCCCTATGCCTGCGCTCCGCCCATACCGGGCGAAAGTGGGCATTGAGCCTAAGGGAGAGGTGCGAGTGGTAAGCACCAGATCTCCAGTGCTCCCCCACAGCCCGGTTCGACCTGTGTCTGCACTCTGGAGGGGCTAAAGTGGGCATTCAGCCTGGAGGAGTGGTGCCAAGGCTGCGCACCAGAGCTCCAGTGCTCCCCCACAGCCCGGCTCATCCGGTGCCTCCTCCACGCACCAGGCCTCCTGTAGGTCTCCCCAGCCTGGTGGGCCCTGTGGCAGCCCCACGCACCAGGCTGTCTCTGTGTCTCCTCCTTCCAGAGTCGCCCTCCTGTCCGGAGCTGCCAGAGTCGCCCTCCTGTCCGGAGCTGCCAGAGTCGCCCTCCTGTCCGGAGCTGCCAGAGTCGCCCTCCTGTCCGGAGCTGCCAGAGTCGCCCTCCTGTCCGGAGCTGCCAGGGTCGCCCTCCTGTCCGGAGCTGCCAGAGTCGCCCTCCTGTCCGGAGCTGCCAGAGTCGCCCTCCTGTCCGGAGCTGCCAGAGTCGCCCTCCTGTCCGGAGCTGCCAGAGTCGCCCTCCTGTCTGGAGCTGCCAGAGTCGCCCTCCTGTCCGGGGCCCGCTGCGAGGGTCCCCGCTCCAGAGGCGCCACCTAAGTGGGCCAAGCCTAAGGTGGAGCAGGGTCCATGTCCTGCACCAGAGCCGACACCGCGGATAGATGCCCACCCAGAGCCTCCCCTATAGGTTTAGGTTTTGCAGCCGGAGTCCGCACCTTTGGGGGGGGGGGTACTGTCACGCCCTGACCTTAGAGATCCTTTTTATGTCTCTATTTTGATTTGGTCAGGGCGTGAGTTGGGCATTCTATGTTTTGTGTTCTATGTTTTCTATTTCTGTGTGTTTGGCCGGGTGTGGTTCTCAATCAGAGGCAGCTGTCTATCGTTGTCTCTGATTGAGAACCATACTTAGGTAGCCTTTCCCACCTGTGTTTTGTGGGTAGTTTTTGTTTCTGCACCAGACAGAACTCTTTCGTTCGTTGTTTTTGTTATTCAGTGTTCAGTTTTATAAATAAATCATGAACACTTACCACGCTGTGCTTTGGTCCACTACTTCATGCAACGATGACGTTACAAAAGTTGCCTCCTGTTCTTGTTTATTAGGCTCAAGTTCAGGAAAATGTGTTTCCAAGCGCACCAGGTCGGCCATTACACAAGACTAAGAAATATGAGTGCCGATATACGTTTCCCGTTAGAACTATGAGCTTGCAGAGGAAGGATGTTCAGGGATCAGGGAGCCAGGCCTAGGGGATCTCAGTCAGACACAATGTGCTTCCAAACAATAACTTACAATAAAACTCAAAACAACAACCGTCCCAATACTAAATCAGAGTGTTGCTCTGGGGACCAATAATACTAAGGCATTGTGCTAGCATGGCTGGAGTCTGAGGCAGACAAGCGTGTGAGAAATGATTCCCGACAAAGGATGATTGGCTAAGTCCAGGTCAAAGACACACTTCAGTCTTTTCAACAGCAGGATACAGTGTACTATGGTCCTGTAGATAAAGGCATTTAAAAATAATGTATTTTCACTGCAATACATCATTTTGAAATCAACACCACTATCTGCCTCCAGTCACAGACAACCAAATTTGATATATAAGCACCAGGTGTAAAAGGTGTAGAACACTCTGGATTCTTCTGCATAATAGGCTGCCACTGTGATGCTCTCTAGACAGATATTAATTTATTTTTATCAACCTAATTCAGGGCAGATTGCTGAAAATGGTTTGCAGATAGAATATGACTTAATTTTTTAAGCTTTTTGTCTCTTCTGAAACACCAAATCAATAAAAGCCAGGAAGAGATGCTGGCACAACTGCTACCTAACTTTTGTAACTGTTTGACACGGTTTCAGGCAGCTAATATCTTTCTGTGATTATCTACAACATTTATTAAGTGATTAAAAGCAGAAAACTCCGAATAATGTTATACCCAGATGAATCGCTGAAATGCCATGCTCTCATCCGTTTGAACTCAAATACACTTACACGGAAAGCTGAATATGTAGTCATCTGAGCCCTCAGCTAAAGTATAAATTCTTCCTATTCCCACTCACAGTACACAGATTCAAAGTGGAAGCTGTGTCCATGTAAACTGTTATTCAGGACAAAAAGGCTATTCAAATGAAAATAATTCCATTTGTGGCTCAACCCCTTTACTTGTTTGATCCAAGTTGCTTTGTTGATCAATTGCTTGTCCAGAAAACATGCACTTATTGAAATCTTGTTATTAACAAAATGGAATAACAATGTCTCCAACCACATAAGATATTATTCTCCGCAGACATTGAGACATTCTGCATTCACAAGCAAAGTAACATTTTCGCAAGATGTTTCCCTCATGGCTAAGAGAACTGGGATGGCCTGATTTGGTTCATAACCTGCAACAACAAGTGACATCAGTGTCTGTCTTTTTGCTTAGAGAATGTTGGAGCTAGGGACACGTATGCAGTCATGGCTGAAACCAGACAGGGACAAATCGGAGAGGAAGGCAGAGGGGAACGGGGAGGAGGACAATTCCCCCACATAGAGACATTTTAATGTACCAACACATTACCTCGTCCAAACCACATTAAGTCTCTGGGTGGTACACATTCCTGGGACATGCTTTTCTGGTGACAACACCAGCATCATGACAGCACATCCTGGGACACCCAAGTAGATCAGTAGACCAAGGTTCGCCAGTCTTGTGTCAACTGGCTTGATTCAATTTAGCAGTCTATATAACTTTTTGTGCCAGAAAATTATACTAACCTAACCTGATTCAATTGCTCTAGTCTGCAACCCTTACAACCCTCATATTATAACCTAGGCAGTGACACGACATGCAGATGAGGCAATGTGTTTGAGCAATGTGTCACAGAGGAACCGTAAAAACGTATCTGGAGAGGAAAACAGCCTTTTACACGCATCGTTGCAGCCTTCCCCTGGCAAGAATGACTGAAACGATTCCCTAGAATTCCAGAACTCTGA
>NC_056442.1:33511109-33518609 GCF_018296145.1 Oncorhynchus tshawytscha
ACACAGGGAGAGAAAGAGGGGTTCTATTTGGGAGTCTTAGACAGGAACTCTCACAAGTAGCGCCTGAGGAGACGCTGGTGATCGGAGGTGACTGGAACTGTACAATGGATTTTACAAAAGACAGAAATGGGGAAGAGCCTCATTCAGTGTCAGTGGGAGTGTTAAGGGATATCTTTAATCAGTTTGACCTAGTGGATGTTTGGAGAACTAAACATCCAAACACAAGACAGTATACGTGGGTGAAGGTTTTGGGGCTCGGGTGAGTGCAGCTCGACTTGATCGTTTTTACATGTCCAGGAATCAGAGCAATAGGCTGCTGGGTGCTACCATTCTCCCAGTGGGGTTTCGGATCACCACATAACCATGGCTCGGCTGTCTATTTCACCAGGGCCCGGCAGGCATCTTATTGGAAGTTCAATGTAAAGCTCTTACAAGATGCCACTTTTTGCTCAGGTTTCCAGACTTTTTGGGAAAGATGGGGGCAGCGAAGAGAGGAGTATGAGTCTCTGAGTCAATGGTGGGATGTGGGGAAAGTGCAAATTAGGCTTTTCTGTCAACAGTACACAGCTCTCTCATCCTCAGAGGCTAGGAGAGTATTGGGGGAACTAGAGCGGTGTATTAGTGAGATGGAGGTAGAGATGGTGGGTCAAGGCAATGTAGGCCTCCAGGCTAACTTAGCCTACGTAGGGACCTGGGCAGTTTTTCCAGGTTAAAGCAAAGGGAGCACTTGTAAGAGCTAGGTTCTCCATGCTCAAGGAGATGGATGCTCCCAGCTCCTTCTTCTTTGGTTTGGAAAGACAGAGCAGTGAAGCCAAGGGTATGCATTGTCTATGGCTGTCTGATGGGCGGGTGACCTCTGTGGTGGGGGAGATGCGGGAGCGGACTGTGGAGTTTTATACTGAATTGTATAGGGCAGAAATGTGTGATCCTATGTGTGCTCAGGTCTTGTTCGCAGGACTCCTAAGCTCTCTCGGGCACAGAGGGATGAAATGGACATTCCTCTGTTGTCACATGAACTGGCAGAGGCAGTAACCCAGATGTCCCCCGGTCGTGCACCGGGGTCGATGGACTTCCAGTGGAATTTTACAAAAAATTCTGGGGAACAATTGGACAGGATTTCTTTTGCGTGTTGCGTGAATGCGTCGGGGTAGGAGAGTTGCCGATGAGCTGCCGTCGGGCGGCTCTGACTCTCCTGCCCAAAAAAAGGGGACTTGTGTGAACTTAAGAACTGGAGGCCTGTGGCATTACTCTGTGCGGACTACAAGATTTTTGCCAAGGTCCTCTCTAACAGACTGAAGTCCCATCTGGACTCTATAATACACAAGGACCAGACATATTGTGTACCGGGACGCTCAATCACGGACAACTTGTTCTTGATTAGGGACATGTTGGACTTGTCGAGAGGTTCTAATGTGAACTTTGGACTGGTCTCTTTAGATCAAGAGAAGGCTTTTGATAGAGTGGATCATGAGTATCTGTTTAATGTGATGTCTGTGTTTGGGTTTGGGAAGAGTTTTGTGACCTGTGTGAAGCTGTTGTATGCTGGGGCGTCATGTATGGTTAAGGTGGGAGGGGGCTCAGTAGGCCAGTCTGGGTGAGACGGGGCATTAGACAAGGATGCCCTCTATCTGGGCAGCTGTACACACTAGCCATTGAGCCTTTTTAGGACTGCTACGCAGGAGACTGCGGGGAGTGTGCTGGACAGGCATGGATGTGGTGACAGGAATAGCAGTCTCAGCATATGCAGATGATGTTTCTGTGATGGTCAGGGATGGGCAAGATATGCAGGAACTAGAGACCAGTCTGAAGGTGTACGAGGGAGCTTCATCAGCTAAGGTAAACTGGGGAAAGAGCAAAGCTCTGTTATGTGGGGCATGGGGGATAGGGCTCCTCCTCTGCTTCCAGGGGTTTGCAGTGGGGTTGTGAAGGGCTTAAAGTGTTGGGGGTGTACCTGGGCTCGGAGAGGTGGGTCAGCAAGAACTGGGAGGGGCTGTCACAGGCAGTGGTGTCAAGACTGGCCAGGTGGAGGTGGCTCCTGTCCCAAGTGTCATATAGAGGGAGGGTGCTGATAATCAACAACCTGGTGGCATCTTCCTTGTGGCATAAACTGGCTGTCCTCAACCCCCGCCGGTCTGCTTGCAGACCTGCAACGCAAGCTGGTGGACTTCTTTTGGTCGGGACATCACTGGCTGAAGGCAGCAGTTTTGTACATGACCGTCCACGAAGGAGGACAGGGCCTGGTGGAACTGGAGAGCAGGATGGCTGCTTTCCGACTAAAGGCAGTGCAGAGACTGCTGTACCACACTGATGTTGGCTGGAGAGAACCAGCATGCGCGCTGCTGAGGAGAGCTGGCGGATTAGGGTTGGACCGGCAGCTGTTCCTCATGAAGCTGGAGAGGCTGAGTACAGCAGGTCTCTCAGAGTTTTACTCTGCGGTGCTGAGGGCCTGGCAGCTGCTAAGGCCCACACGAGAAGGGGGTGTGGAGCCTGGGCAGTGGGTGTGGGAGGAGCCTATCTTCCACAACCCAGCCATCCCTTTGAGATCGGTTCAGTCGGCCACCCTGCAGAGGCAACTGATGGCAGGGGGTTTACAAAGGCTGGGTGACCTGAGACTGCTGGGAGAGGAGGGTGGAAAACCCCAGAGGTCTTGGCGCAACAAACAGGAATAACGTCTCTTAGGCTGCTGGAGAGATTCCTGGAGGAGGTCCAGGAGGCACTGTCTGAGCCGGTAAGGGGGGTGTTTGAGAGGCCAAAGGGAGAGGGGCCACCAATGTTCCCGCCACTGCAGGTGACTGCAGAGACTGGAGACTGGCAAGGGGGTCTGGAGGACTTGTTAGATTTTAACACTCCGAGCCTGGGGGAGTTTGAGGGGGTGGGAGGTAAAGCCCTCTACAACCTCTGCGTTAAGGTTAGGAGCATTAGAAGCCTAACAGGAGTGAAGGCTCATCAGTGGCAGGGGGTATGTGGGGCGGAGAGTATGGTGGGTTTTAGATGGAGGGCGCTCTACAAACCCCCAGTACCAAAGAGGTCAGGGGACCTCCAGTGGAGGGTTCTTCATGGAGCCCTGGCCACTAACAGCTGGTTGGCACGGGTTGATCCGGGAATTGGGCAGGGGTGTCCTTTCTGTCAAATGAAAGAAACTGTAATTCATGTGTTTTCTGTGTGCACCAGGTTAATGCCATTAATGTCTCTGTTGGAATGTCTGTGTGACAGGTTGGGGGTGGTTTTGCTGTTGGGATGTTTATAATGGGATACAGGTATTCGAGTAAGGAGAAAGAAAAATGTGTTTTGTTGAATTTTCTGTTTGCTCAGGCAAAGTTAGCTATTTGGCTAACAAGGAGGAACAGGGTCAAAGGTGGGGGATAACAGACCCTTTACTACTGTTTAATGGGATGGTCTCTGCGCGCCTTAGGGTTGAGTTTGAGTTCTATAAAATGATCAAATGTGTGGAGATGTTTGAGGAGATATGGTGTGTTGGGGGGGCTGTCTGTATTGCTGGGGAAGATGTTTTGGATATACGGTTGTAGGAGAGGGTTTTTATTTTTTATTTTAGGAGTGGGGGGGTGAGTTTTAAATGAATTGAGAATGTCTCAATAAAGAAAGACCAAAAGTCAAAAGTCTCTCTCTCTCTTTCTCTCTCTCTCTCTTTCTCTCTCTCTTTCTCTCTCTCTCTCTTTCTCTCTCTCTCTCTCTCTCTCTCTCAAATTCAAATTCAAATTCAAGCTGCTTTATTGGCATGAAAAACATTGTGTCAATATTGCCAAAGCAACAATGTATACAATATACATTGTAACAAAATTATAAATGATAGCAAATAATAATATAAAATGGTAGTAAATAATAATACAAAATTAAATACAAAAATAATACCAATAAAATGGTAACAGTCAATAGTAGAAATGTAATAAATATAAAATCAAATTATGGAAAATGAAACTATAACTAACTTAAAACTAAATAAAAGTCATCTTCTTTATATCAGTACTACAACTACAATCATCATTACTACGACTACTACAACCATCACTAAACTGTTATCACTACCATTACCACCCATATTTGGAATGATAAACATTAATAATTATAGTAATAACAATAATAGTAATAATAAGTAAGTTACTGCTTACTATGCAGATGTTATTATTCAGTGTCCCTCAGGCTATGGCAGGAAAATACATATTTGGCTGCAAGAGGAGCCATTACTCCTTCGCCCATGAGTATTCTTAGTTTTTCCTCTGGGTTGAATTTGTAAAAATTTGGAATATATGTAGTCATTTCTGTGAATAATGAATCTCTTTGTGAGGAATATTTATCACAGTAAAGGAGAAAGTGCATCTCTGTCTCTACCTCCCCTGTCATGCAGTGACACATACACGCTCCTCTTTGGGTAGCCATGTCTTTTTATGTCTGCCGGTTTCTATTGCCAATCGGTGATCACTCAGCCTGTACTTGGTCTGTCTCTGCTTCGTATCTCTGACAGAGTAGAGATAATCAGCCAATTCATAATCTCTGTTTAGGGTCAGATAGCAATTTAGCCGGCTTTGGGATTTTGTTTTGTTTTTCCAGTACTGTAAATATGATTCCTTTGATTGGTTCATGATTTTGCTTATTGGAATTCTTTCTTTTGAAGCAGTGCTGGTGTCAGCTTGGTTGGTGAGGTCCAACACCAGCTGACTGAGAGGGCTCGTTTCTGGGCTCAGCTCTTGGGTTTGAAGTGCTTTAAATTGCAGACTCGAATTTGGACTTGAATTTAGATGTAGCCAAAATTTTTATGATCTTTTCTGTATCTTCATTATTACTGGAAAACGGCCCAATTCTGCCCTACATGCATTAGTTGGTGTATTTCTCTGGACTTGTAGGATTTTCCGACAGAATTCTGCATGTAGGGCTTCAATTGGATGTTTGTCCCACATTTTAAAATCCAGTTTATTGAGTGGCCCCCAAACCTCACTTCCATAAAGTGCTATTGGTAGGATTACACTGTCAAATATTTTAGTCCAAATTTTAATTGGGATGTTGATTTTGAATAATTTCATTTTTATTGCATACATTGCTCTGCGGGCTTTTTCTTTGAGTGCATTCACTGCCATATTAAAGTTTCCCGATGCAGATATGGTCAGACCAAGGTAGGTGTAATTTTTTGGGTGTTCAATTAAGGTGTTGTTCAGGGTGAATTTACATTTGTGTTTCTGACATCTGTTTTTTTTTTGGAAAATCATGATTTTAGTTTTTTGGAAATTTACTGCCAGGGCCCACATATGCCAATATTGCTCTAGAATATTAATGTTTTGTATATATATATATATATATATATATATATATACAGGGCCAGTGATGCCGAAACATTGGTGATTTACCCAATAAATTACTGGGAGTTTACATAGAGAGTGTGCAACTCTCTTTATTTTTTATAACTAATGAGAATTCAACATGAAATCAACAAATATTTGAAACATGTTATTGGATTTAGGTTAAAAGTTGGGTGAAAAAAATACATACATTCCCAAAAGTCCTTTATGTTGTTGACCTTTGCAAATCCAATCTGTTTTCCGTGTCCATTCAACGTAATCACATACATTTTTTGTTGTTGGAATGACTTGGAAACAATGTCGATTCAACCAGTTTGTGCAGAGTGGGTATCTAGTATATCTGTTCAGCACTTTGTTGATGTAAAAAGAGCTTCATAAAATACATTTATTTGATTGATTAATGGAAAGAAAACTAGACAGAGGGAGGCTATGATGAACAAGAACAAAGTAACAAACTGATATAAACGCAATCAGGAAACAAGACCGGCAAAGCTTTCACATCACAGCGTTATGACTGTGCCTCTTGGCAGTACACATCCGAGGTGAAATCTGAATACGTTTGAATAGCCAACCTGTTCCATAAAACATGAATCAGGATGATGGGGCAGACGCACAACAATTCTGTGACACTGAAAGCATTAGCCAGGAGACGAGGAGAGCAGCCTTATGAAAGTTCCTGGCTGTCAATGCTTCTGCTGGCGTTTCATAAATCTCTGATGCTTCGGAGGGGAGGATGAGGACGGTGCTTTTAAGTATTTATTCTCTGTGGCATGTTGCTTCAGGGTCTTTCTCCATCAAGGGCCATGTGTGTCACCAAGCAGGCTTCTCGGCTCAGTCTCTCTGAGAGACACTAGGCTGGTGTTTGTGTGTGCGTGTGTGTGCGTGTGTGTGCGTGCGTCACCAAGCACAAGGCTCTTCAGCTCAGTCACTCTAAGAAGCAGGCTGAAGAATGCACAAGGCAGCTAACTTATTTAAGACACTTCAGACTTTAGAGGTCTTCAGGGGTTCTGCAACTGGTGCCTCAGCAGAGGAGTTCTTAAGCCAGTGTCCTGTTTTTCTGTTAACTGAAAGCTAAACAGTCAACTTTATTTTTTGCAGTTGATTACAAAACCTTATGACATACTGTGTCATCCAATCTAACCAAATACTAACTTCCTCAAGTCGAATTTTAACTTAGTCATACATTGACGTCAATGGAGTAAGTTCAAGTTTATGGTTTGCTGGGTAGAGCAAGTCAATCTACTAATGTTAGTGTGGTGATGTCACACTCACATCCTTCCCAGTTGTAGACGTTGGTTGCTTCAGTAAGAAATTATTTAACATTCTGTCATGGCTCTCACCTACCTACTCCCTCATCTCTGCTCTTGTAGAAGTTCTTAATGTACCGAATGATCCCATTGGGGTGAATATGTGCATGTAATTAGACAACAGCAAACGTCTCACGTCCGTGTTGATGGTAATGTTAATCATCTGTCTCTCGCATTCCCAGGGTTTCTCTAATGATACCACAATTACAGTCACGCCTCATCAGCTTTTCATGTGGTTTGGGGCTTGAGTGTCATTGCTTTGATATTCTCTACTTTAAGTAAGAGTCTCCAACTTTTAAGTATTCCTGAGTGCATAAAAGGCATTACTCTCCATCTTCCTCTCCCTCTCCATCTTCATCTCCCTGCCTCTGACCAACACACAAATATAGCAAGGCTACAAAGTACACTTGTGTTATGAGAGCTTTATATGTCACTCCTTTACGCTGTTTCTTATTAGTACTGCAGAATACAAAAGACTGTCAACAGAATAGCGATGTCCGGGTTGACTCATAACACGCTGTTCCTGCAGGTGGGTTTAGGGATATTAAATATTATAGGTGGGTGGAGGGCGGGCTGAATAAAGGGAAAACAATACCTTAAAAAATCCATAAATGTGTACATTTTGTGCAATGTATATCTATAGGCTACATTGAAGTTTTTCTTTCATTATTTTAGGCTAACTGGCATTAGTGCGTAGGCTTTAGGGCCTAACTGTACCCACGCTAAAAAGCTTACACGCCAATCGCCAAATGCTTTTGGGAACAACAGAAAAGTTAAGGTTGATCCACAGAGGCAAAAAGGACAATGTCGGAGTTTGATTCAATAAGAGAAAAGCTGTGAATTGGAGAGTTGAAAATAAAGAGAAAGGAGGGCCAGAAAAGTCA